>NW_020954553.1:12415527-12447327 GCF_900497805.2 Vombatus ursinus | reverse complement strand
AAGAAAGAAAGAAAGAAAGAAAGAAAGAAAGAAAGAAAGAAAGAAAGGAAGGAAGGAAGGAAGGAAGGAAGAGAGAAAGAAAGAAAGAAAAGAAAGGAAGAGAGAAAGAAAGAAAGGAAAGAAAGAAAGAAAGAAAGAAAGAAGGAAAGAAAGAAAGAAAGAAAGAAAGAAGCACTTATTAAGTAAGCATCTACTATATGTTAGGCACTGTGCTAAGTACAAGAACAGCTCTATGTAAATGGTATTGCTTAAGGTGAGTTCTGAAGGAAACCATAGACTCTAAGAGCAGAGGTGAAGAAGGAGAGCATTTGAGGCATGAGGGACTACCAATGCAAAGGCACAGAGATGGAATATGGAGCATCATGTGTGATGAATGTCAAGTAGATCAGTATGGCTGAACTCTAGAGGGCACAAAAGGGAGCACTGTGTAAAGAGATCAGAAACGTATGAAGGAGAAAGGTTGTAAATAACTTTAAGTAACAGAGTAATTTCTATTTGATCCTAGAAGTAAAAGAGAATCACTGAAGTTTATTGAGGAGGGGAGTAAAATTGGGAAAAATCACTTTGATGGCTGCAAGGAAGATAACTTGCAGCAGAGGGACCAAATAGGATGTTTCTGCAGTAATCTAGGGTGACTAGGAGGGTGGCTGGGGAAGTAGAGAGAAGAGGATTGTTGCAAGGATATTGTAGAAATAAATGCCCTCCCTAAGTCTCTCCTTCTCCAAGTTAAATACTGTGACTAATCCCCATATTACATGATCTCAGGGCCCCTCACCTTCCTGATTTCCCTCCTCTGGACACTCTCCCACTTGCCAATGTACTTTCTAAACTGTTCCAAGCAGATGGGTGCTAAATAAACATGGGAGAGATATCATGGTACAGGGGGAAAATGTTGCCCTTGGAGTTAGGAGAGACCAGAGTTCCAGTAGTGCCTCTGATATTTATTAGCTTTATGAAATTGGGCAAAGCATGTAACCCCTCTGAATCTGTTTCTTTATCTGTAACATGAGCTAGGTGGCTCAGTGCTGGACCTGGAGTCAGAAAGACTCATCTTTCTGAGTTCAAATCTGGCCTTACTAGCTATGCAAACCTGGGCAAGCCACTTCAGACTGTTTGCCTCAGTTTCCTCATCTATAAAATGAGCTGGAGAAGGAAATGGCAAACCACTCCAGTATCTTTGCCAAGAAAACCCTAAATGAGGTCATGAAAAGACTGAACAACAACAAGATAGGCAGAATAGAACTGTTCACATGTGACATGTGTGAAGCACATTCTAAACCTTGAAGCGCTACACACATGTTAGTTGTTATTGCTAATGACTTGTTGGACTGAAATCTGCAATCCTAGAGGAGGCTTCTGGATCACCTCAGTCATCAAGTTCATGTAGACAAGTAGGATTATGTGGATGCTGTAGCCTTGGGCTGCAGGAAAAACCCCAGTGTACAAGTCAGGAGCCCTTGCTTCAGATCCCAGTTCCAGCAGTTTCTGGCATTGTGATCTTGGACAAGTCATTCCCTTTCTTGGACCTCTGTTCTCTCATCTGTAACAAAATGGAATCTCATAACCCCTGATCTGCTCCCATCCTCACAAAGTTGTTGGCAGGATCAAATAAAGCAATGGATATGAAGGGGCTTGGTGGCCACAAAGAAGATGGAATTCTGTGCTACTGTCATTGCCTAGGATTGCTGGACAATGAAAAGTAGAGGAAATGTGGGAGGCTCTGGGGCCTCTGTCCTGGGAGATTTTTCCTGCCTCCAGGAGGGATATTCATGGGCTGGATTTGGAGTCAAATGTCCTAGTATAATTCCACTTCTGCAACTTCCTATGTGATCTTAGACAAATAATTTGATCTTCCTGGACCTCAGTTTCCCCATGTGAAAAAATGAGGGGTTGGACTAGATCAAAGGTGTCAAACATGTAGCCTGCAGACTACATCCTGAAAGCCAGCCTGATCCAGATTAAAAGACAATTAGAAAACATTTATTAAATAGATACAAACACAATAAAACATACATAATGTTAATATGTGGTTTTCTAAGTCAATATGTACCGGCTTATATACAGTTTAGTGGTCCCCATGACATCAGTGGACTACGTGACCTCTAGACTGATTTCCTGCTCTAAATCTAGGCTCCTATGGCCTTCAATTATAGGGCCCTGTGAGAGGGTTTTCTTCCTCATTCTGGAGAAGCAGTTCCAGTTCTAGTCCTTTCTTCCAGTCCTGTCCATAATCAGACAAACAAGGAGCCATTATGGGACTGGGAAATACATGTCCCTGCAGATTTGGGTGGTCCACAGGAGGGTGTAACTTGGCTAAGCATTTACTTTGAAATGCACTGAGATACAATGGAAGTGAGCTGAGCCCTGGGACAAAATGGGGGTTTAATAATATGAAATAGCTCTGTGTGTAATCTAGGTGCATATAGAGGGCTAAAGAGAAGTCACTAAAAGCTTCCCTTGGCTTGTCTGATTCAGACTTTGCAGACCTTAAAGTACATTATGTTGCCTATTCCTGTGTGATCAGGGTAAAGCAAACACTCTCAGATCTGGGTCCTCCATCAGCATTTCTACCCCCTTAGCTCAGGGTCCCCATGAGAACCACTGCCTGGGTAATTTTTATGTGATGAAATATCCTCTTGTCTCATAGTTGCTGGGAATTAAATGTGGCTACTAGGCACATGGGGTATAATCACCTAGAAGGACCTTCAAGGGAAGACTCCTTTGTTGGAGGACCAAGGTTCTGTGGTGAGCAGTGTATGAACTTGAAATGAATAAGGTCTCAGTCACATATGAATGTGAGGCTGAGCCTGAGCACACTCTTCCTGTCTCTGGCCATTCCCCAGGGTGACTGCACTATCCTGGTCTCCCCATGCTGCCTCTTTATTCTGGGGTCTTCCATACACCTAGCCAGACAGGATTAGTGTCTGAAGGTCACTCTCCACCCCACCAAAACCCCTAGGAAGCAGGAACATTTAAATCAAGTAGACCCTCCCAAAAAAAGCCACCAAGAATATAGACAAGAGCAAAGGAATTCAGGATGCCATGAGATTCCCATTGGAAAACTTCATCTCCCTCTCCCACCTGACTTGGCTTTTCTCCTTACAGAATGGCATTGGACAGTTCCTCTATCACTAGCAGAGGATGCTAAGGGAGCCTATGTTGAGTGTAATGTAACTAGTCACTGCATCCATTATTATTTTGTGCAATTGTCTTTCCTACAAATCAGTACCTACTTTCTACTCCCTTTTCACCTGTGTTGCACCCTTGTTGGTACCTAACACTAGGTGGTGCAAAGGATAGAGCAGTGAACCTGGAATCAAGACAAGCTGAGTTCAAAATCTGGCATCAGTCACTCCCTAGCTATGTCACCCTGGGCTTCATGCTCCTCTCCTGTAAAAGGGGAGTATCAATAATGCCGCTTACCTCCCAGGGTTAAGGCTGGCATCAAAAGAAATGATACTTGCAAAGTGCTTTACAAATCTTAAAGCATTACAGAAATGATCACTATTGTCATTAATAATAATATCAATATTATTAATAGTATTACTGTATGAGTCCTTAATTCCATTAGTCCAAATCTGAGGGAAATGGTGGGCCTCCAGTGCTAGAGAGGACTGATGATAGCTGGAGACTCTGACCCAGGAAGTTAATGGAAGGGTCCAGAAGAGAAATCAGCTTTAATTAAGAACTGGAGAGCTCCATTGCCACAAGAGGGACTTTCCCGAATGTTGTCTTCCAAGTCAACAAGGTGGCTGACCACGTGGAGGGACCAGGCCCAGATATGCAATGCAAAAAAATGAGGATGGTTAGTCCAAGAACCTGCACTGACTTTATGAGGACTATCTTAGGATACTGAAGGCATCAGCTTAGTATAGTAGAAAGAGAGTCAACATTAGAACCAAGGAGACTTGGAGTTAGTTCCCACCTTGGGCACATGGTGTAACCCTAGGAAAGTTGGTTAACCTCTTAGTACCCCTTCCTCTCCCACAATTCTCTAAGCTGCAGAGTTTGTCCTGATTTGTATTAGTAGAGCGAGCTTTCTCACTACTTTCCTACACTTATAAAATTAGCTTACTAGCACAAACACAAAAAATCTTAGGATATTATCACTGAGCTCTCACCTCCTACTCTAGCCCACAACAATTCTCAGAACTTTTGTAACTGCCTGCCAGCAGGAAGAACTGCCACTGATGAGACTAACCTTTCCCCATTACTTTCCCTTTTAGCCCCTCTTACCAGCAGAACCAATCCAGAATGGCTGGGCAACTGGTCAACCAGTTTTCCTTCCTCTTTCCCACCTTCTTCACCTTGTCCCCTTCTCTAGAAGAATACATCTAGGATTTCGGGGTAGGCAGGAAGATCCACTACTACCCCTCCCTCCTTACTGCTTGACAAGACTTGGAAATCTGGCCTCAGACACTTACTACCTGTGTGACCCTGGGCAAGTCACTTAACCCTGATTGCCTCCAGAAAAGACTTGGAAAAGGTGGGAGTCACCAACTCTATTCCTTCCGGAGATATGGAAGACCATTAGACCTACCTGGGGCAGGTAGGTGGTGTAGTGGATAGAGTGCTGGGCCTGGAGTCAAGAAGACTCATCTTTCTGAGTTCAAATCTGGCCTCAGATACTTCCTCACTGTGTAACCCTGGAAAGTCACCTCACCCTCTTTGCCTCAGTTTCCTCATCTGTCAAATGAGCTGGAGATGGAAGTGGCAAACCACTCTAGCATCTTTGCCAAGAAAACCCCAAAAGGGGTCAAGGAGAGTCAGACATGACTGAAAAGACTGAACAACAAGAAGGTCTTACCCTGCTATTTCTTCTTAAGGTCTTCCAGGCCTTGCCATCTCCCCTGCTTTTATAACCTACAGTTTTCCATCTTCCAGCACTTTCATTTACCTACTTCCTTAGGGCCACTGGGCCTTGCCATCCTCTCAACCATCGTACTCTTAAGATTTCTGGGCCTTCCATCTGTCCTTCAGCTGAACTTTCTTTTATCTGTTGTCTCTCCCAATTAGAATGTGATCTAGTTGAGAGCAGAGATTGTTCAGCTGTTCTATTTGTGTCCCCACTCCTTAGGACAGAGCTTGACACATAGTAAAGATTTAATAAATGTATTTTCAGTCACGTATTTATTCTTTCTTTCCTTTATGTACAGTCACAAGCATTTATTTAATGTTGAATATATGCAGTGTAAATGGAAGGGAATATCAGAATCTCAGAGAAAAGTCCTTGGGGTAGAAGTAGGGGAAAAGAGGGGGAGAGTCGAGGACCTAGAAAGGCCTTCTGAAGAAGGTGGGATTTGAGCTTAATCTGCTTGAAAAACACAACCTGTCACAAAGGCACTAAAGGAAATACAGGTTGGGGGAGGGGGCCTCCTGCACATGGAAAGGACCGGTAACAGAAGAGTGAGAGATAGGAGGGACCTCGGGCCCAGCAATGCAGAGCTGCTGACCAGTAAAGATCAAGGAATCAAGGAAAGCAGAGAATGAAGAGGCAAGAAGACAAATCCCAGGTGGCTCTAGGGTAAGGCTAGTCCCCTCCCCCGAGGTCTGTGGCTTCGCATCTTAAATAAATCAATTAGGATAAATGAGCTTAGCAATACAGGATGCCCTTGCCCCACTGTGGATCTTCTGAACTTCTTGCTTTCTGGAGAAGATTAATTACAGGAGCATCATGCTAATGCTCTCTTAATGGAATCTGTTATTTAAGTTTAAGAAGTGCAGGTATTGAGTGCACTAGAATTAGATATCTATTATGTACAACCAAAATCAGAACTGATGGAGTGGAGTTGACCAAGGACTCAGTGAGTCAAAAAAAGGCCCAAGACTCACACCTGTATACCCTGTATGGTCACAACTTGGAGGGGGCTGGCAGCTAGGTGGCTCCATGGTGCACAGAGTACCAGGCCTGAAGTCAGGAAGACTCATCTTTCTGAGTTCAAATCTGGCTTCAGACACTTCCTAGATGTGTGACCCTGGGCAAGTCACTTCACCCTCTTTGCCTCAGTTTCCTCATCTGTCAAATGAGCTGGAGAAGGAAATGGCAAACCACTCCAGTACCTTTGCCAAGAAAACCCCAAATGGGGTCATGAAGAGTCGAACACAACTGAAAGAACTGAATGACAACAACAAATCCTCAGTGACTTTCAAAGGGTTCCCAGCTTTCCTTAACTAGTTTAATGCCTTTGGCATGTAATATACTTGCATCAGAGACACCCATTCCTAAATTGGTCTCAAGGGATTAAGATTGGTAGCATTAGCTCTGGTAAATGAGTAACTATGTATTCTTGGACTAGATCAAGCCATATTGCCCTCTCTAGACTTTGCCGCTATGCTCCAGGGTGCTTTCTCCCCCTACCTTTTTCCCATCGATGAACTTTCATGTTGGGGGAAGGGCCAAGGTAATCCTCTCCCAGCTCTTCTTCTGATTCTCTGGACTTCACCTCTTCCCCTTTCACCTCCCTCCCACTGACACTGCATCCTGCTTCACTTTTCAGCTCCCTTTTATGTGCTATCTTCCTCTATTAGAATGTAAGCTTTTTGAAGGCAAGAGCTGTCTCTTTGTCTTTATTTGTATCTGGAATGCTAAGCACAGTGCCCAGTGCATAGTAAGGTTTCTGTGTGTGTGTGTGTGTGTGTGTGTGTGAATTGGGGTTAAGTGACTTGCCCAGGGTCACATAGATAGTAGGTGTCAAGTGTCTGAGGTCAGATTTGAACTCAGGTCCTGCTGACTCCAGGGCTGGTGCTCTATCCACTGCACCACCTAGCTGTCCCTCCAGAGCATAATTTTAAAAGCAATCCTACATAGAAGCATTGAATGTTAGAGCTACAAAAGAATTTAGAGTTCATTTATTCCAATATTCTCATTTTGCAGATGATGAAACTGAGGTCAGAGAGATTAAAGGACTCTCTATGGTCCCACTCCACCACCTAGATGCCCCAGTAAGTTCTTAATAAATGCTTGTTTACTTGAGTTGACTTAATACTTCATCTCTCCAGGTCAGTTTCTTCAGCTGTAAGATTGGGGATGCCCTTCACAGGGATGCCATAAAGAGAAGATAATAATATCTCACATTTATGTATAGTATTTCAAGACTTACAAAGAGCTTTCCTTGAAAAAAACCTTGAGAGCTATTACTATGCCCATTATATAGATGAGGAAACTGAGGCACAGAGCAGTTATAGAATCTTCTCTTTAGATGAGATCTTGGAGGTTGTTTAGTCTGACCCCTAACTAAATCAGGAATTCCCTCTATAGCCTCCCTCCTGGTTATGTGACCTTGAGCCAGGCTTAACCTCTGTCAGCTTCAGGGTTTCCATGATCAGGCAGCTTTTCCAGTCTTAGCTCGCAGTAATGGAAGAAAGGAAGGAGAGAGAGGGAAGGGAGGAGGAAAGGAAAGAAGGGGAGAGAGCAAAGAAGGAAATAAGGAAGGAGGGAGAAAAGAAAGAAAGAAGGAAGGAAAGAATGAAGGAAGGAGGAGGGAGAGACAGAAGGAGGGACAGCAGGAAGGAGGAGGGAGGAAGAGAAAGAGAAAGAAATGGAGGGAGGGAGGAAGAAGGAAGGGAGAAAGGGAAAGAAGGGAAGGAGGAAAGAAAAAAGGAAGGGGAGGAAGGAAGGGAGGAAGAGACGAAGAGATGGAGGGACAGAGGGAGGAAAAGAGGAATGAAGAAAGGAAAAAAGGAAAAAAGGAAGGAAGGAATCTCAGAGAGCATCTCCACAGAACAGAGGCCCCAGGAGGAATTCATCAAAGGAATTAAGAAGTGGGCCTTACAAAGAGATATCCCAGGTTGAGAAGGCTGCAGAAGTGGTCAAGGAAGCTTCAGGCTCTGAGGGAAGTTCTAGGAGAAGACAGTGATGGAAACATGGCTTAGATTTAATCTAAATCCTTTGTTTCAGGGGTTTGTTCTGTGAAGTTTGGATTCAGTCAAAGGGCCGCACTTGAGGACCTAGAGGGCCACATGTGGCCTCAAAGCTGCAGGTTCCTCACCCCTGGCTTAGAAGTCTGGAAGCCCAGAACAAGGCTGAGAGGAGACCATTGTAAAATAAGTTTGCAAAGATAGACTGAGCCAGATTGTGAAGGGTTTAGATGCCAAGATGAAGCATTCGACACTCCTCAGCTGCATGTGATCATAAGCAGGTCACTTGACCCACTCTGAGCCCCAGTTGCCACATAATAATAATTCAGATTTCTACAGCACTCATACCAATTAAAATGCCAAACATTTTCTTTTTAGGACTAGGATAAAATCATACAGAAATTTATATGGAAAAATAAATGGAAGAGACTATCAAGGGACATGCTTAGGGGGAAAAAAAGCTGATAAAGGTAGTCTCATGCTCCCAGACTTTCAAACAGATTACCAAGCAGTTATCATCAAAACTATATGGAAATTAGATTGTGTCTAAAGCACTTTTGCAAACCTTAAAGTGCTAATTCTATGTTCACTGTGGGAGGAGGGAATGTACATCTAGACCTGCCAGAGTTTTTAAGCATATGGAAATCCCTAATAAAAGTAGATCAGTATTTCCTCAGCTGGATGGTACAGTAGTTAGAGCACTGGGTCTCGAGTCAGAATACCTAAGTTCAACACAGCACTAGTTGTGTGACCTGAAGTATAGGGTGTGTTCAGGAAAGACTTCTGGTGCAAGGGCTGCTGAGCCCTTTTCAGGGCTGCTTTCCAGGGTTGATGTCTACCTGATCCACCTAATTCTCACCTGTGGCTCCAAGAAGCTGTAGCATAAGCAGCAGCCAAACCTCGGTAATCGTTTTGGCAAATGGGCTTAACCAGGTTGAGGGTAACCAAGGGGTCTCAAGCCCATTGGTGAGTGAGGGAGTGTCTACCCCAAGCATATGAAGACTTCCCTTAGTGGAATGGGCAGATGAGAACAATTTGTTGCAATGGCCATGAAGGCAGCTGAAGCAGATGCTATGGAGTGCTTAGAGCTTGGTTGGACACCAAAGATGTCAAGGTTATCCATTGCATCTCAAGTCATCAACAGATGTCTTGACTCTGTCCTGCCACTAGACTGTGATGACTGTGGAAGAGACAGTGAGGCCGATGACTTCATGCAACTCTGCCTCACTGAAATCCAATTTATGCATGAACCAAAAGACATCACCCACACTATTTTACCATTTTTACCTATTTTAAAGTCTTGTGGTGACAGGCAAGTGACAAAGCAGCAGGTGCAGATACACTAGGAGCTATATTCACAACTCTGCACAAGGCAGCACAGGCCATAGGGTTGTCTTCTCACTAGACGCAGCAGTGGGATTTGGCAGCCCCTGGGTATCTGAGCAGCCTTTTCAGGATTGCGCTGCTTACTTCCTGGCGTGAGGAAGGGGCTAGAAAAGGTGCCCTAAAAATTATCTGCTTACCCAACCTGGCCTGATTACCATGGCAGGCAGGGATCTCAACCTGTGGTTGAAACACAAAAAAAAGTGTACAACAATGTCTGCAAAGACAATTCCACTCACCATCAACACATGGAATGTATGTTCACTTATACACAACACAAAATCCAGTAGACCTGAAAGACAAACAGCTATTGTTAAGAGAGAACTCAGAAGGGATCTCATCCAAATAGCAGCTTTGAGTGAAACAAGGCTGGCAAGTGAAGGCCAGCTTACTGAACTCAGAGCTGGATATACATTTTTCTGGATTGACCACAGTGAAAGGGAGCACCATGAAGCTGGCATAGGTTTTTCCATCAAAACTAGTCTAGTCAACAAGCTTGTATGCCTACCGAAAGGAGCAAATGACAGGCTCATGACAATGCAATTTTCACTTGAAGGAAAATGTCATACCATCATCATCAGCGTCTATGTTCCCACCATGATGAATTCTGATGAGGTCAAAGAAAAATTTTATGAAGACCTGGAGACCCTTGTCATCGATGTGCCAAAAGAGGACAAGTTTATAATTCTGGATGACTTTAATGCTAGAGTAGGCTCAGTCTACCAGATGTGGCAGGAAGTCCTTGGGAGGAATGGAGTTTAAAATAGCAACAGCAATGGTCACTTACTACTGAAAACTTGTGCATCTCATGACCTTCTCATCACCAATGCTGTCTTAAAGGTACATAAATGCAGTAAAACTTCATGAATGTACCCTCACAGTAAACATTGGTATTTAATACACTATGTGATTGTAAGGAGAAGAGACAGACAAGATGTGAGACTAACAAAGGCAATGTGTGGCACAAAGTGCTGGACTGATCATAGACTTATTCTCTCCAAGCTAAATATTTGCATTCAACAAAAGCATTGGCCCCAAGGCAAAATGACTACCAGAAGACTTAATGCCAACAGATTAGAACACTTCTCTGAGTGTGAACAGTGTGTTGCTAATTTGGAGGGAAAGTTGAGCCAATACATGGTTGGCAACAGTGGAGTAGAAAAGGAGTAGACAGCTTTCAGAGATTTGATATATTGCACTGCATTTGCTCATCTGAATCAGAACACTCACAAACATCAAGACTGGTTTGATGAAAATGATGGAGAAATTCAGAAGCCACTAAATGAAAACAAGAACTCCACAGGGTTTACCAGCAAGATAGTTCATCCATCTCTAAGCAAACAGCATTTAACTCCATCAAAAGTAAAGTACAAGTGAAGCTTAGCGAGATGTAGCATTCTTGGCCCAGTAAGAAGGCAGATGAAATTCATTTTTATGTTGATAGTAACAATTGAAAGCACTTTTGTGATGCTCTGAAGGCTATTTATGGGCCAAAGACAAATGGTGCATCTCAACTACTCAGTGCTGATGGAGCCACATTGATTAGTGATAAAGACATGATCCTGAAGAGATGGGCTGAACACTTCCATAGTGTTCTCAACAGACCATCATCAATCAATGCTGAAGCCACTGACTGTTTACCTCAGGTTGAAATTGATCCCTCTCTAGCCAAATTTCCAACTGAAGAAGTAGTTTTGAATGCCATTAGGCTCCTCTCCTATGGCAAAGCACCTGGTGCTGATTCTATTCCATCTGAGATTTACAAGGTGCAGGGTTCATTGCTGGTACAAAAGCTGCCTGAAATTTTCTGGGTTATATGGCAAGAGGTGGTTGCCCCCAGGAATTCAAGGATGCCTTCATTGTCCAGCTCTATAAAAGTAAAGAAATAGATCGCCCTGTGATGGGGAGAGGCACTCTCTCTTAGTCATTGCTGACAAGATTCTTGCCAAAGTCCTCCTTAATAGGTTGATCCTTCACCTGGAAGATGGTCATCTATCTGAGAACCAATGTGGCTTCAGAAAGGGCAGTCAATATGGTGTTTGCTGCCTGACAACTCCAAGACCAATGTCAGGAGCAGAACAGAGATGTGTATACAACATTTGTGGATCTAACCAAGGCTCTTGGTACTGTCAGTCATGAGGGCTTATGGAAAATGATGTCCAAATTTTCTTGTCCAGAGAAGTTCATCATTATTGTAACTCAATTTCATGACAGCATGCTTGCCCAGGTTCTGGATAATGGATGATGCTCTCACAATTTCCCAGTCACCAATGGAGTGAAACAAGGCTGTGTGCTTGCTCCCATGCTTTTTAGCATGGTGTTTTCAGCCATGTTGTCTAATGCCTTCAATGAGGACGAACACAGCATCAAAGTCAGCTACCACACCAATGGTAAATTCTTCAACATAAAAAGGCTACAAGCTAAGACAAAAGTGAAGGGAGTGTTGGTGCGTGCATGATTTTTTTCTTTGCCAATGATGCTGCACTCAACGCAGCCTCTGAAGCTGAGATACAACAAAGTATGGATCGATTCTCTGCTACTTATGCTAATTTTGGCCTCACAATTAACACCAAGAAAACACAGGTGCTCCATCAGCCACCACCACAACATCCTTACATGGAACTATGAGTTACAGCAAATGGAGAAGTTTTGAAGACTATGTAAAAGTTCACTTACCTTGGTAGTATATTTTCCAAGGATGTACGTATTGATAATGAAGTTGACTAACACATTGCCAGAGTTAGTTCAATGTTTTGGAGGCTCTGAAGGAAAGTATAGGAGAGAAGAGGTATTAAATTGACTACCACACTGAAGGTCTACAGAGCCGTTGTGCCTGTGAAAACTGGACAATATACCAGTGTCATGCCAGGAAACTGAATCACTTCCATTTGAATTGTCTTAGGAAGATTCTGAAAATCAGCTGGCAAGAGAAGACACCAGACACTGAGGTCCTTTCTTGAACTAAACCTGCCAAGCATTCAAACTTTCTTGCAGAAAGCACAATTCTGATGGGCTAGTCATGTTGTTTGAATGCAAAATGTACACTTGCCAAAAAGACTATTTTATGGAGAAATCACACAGGGCAAGCACTCACATGGTAGTCAGAAGAAGCAATACAAGGACACTCTCAAGGTCTCTCTCAAGAACTTTGGAATTGATTGCATGATGTGGGAAACACAGGACCGCTCAGCATAGCATGCCCACATCAGAGAAGGTGCTGTGCTCTGTGAGCAAAGCAGAATTGAAGTAGCTCAAAGGAAACATGAGATGCTCAAATTTAGAGATCCCACTTCAAATGTTCATGTGGACTCTTTGTGCCTGACCTGTGGTAGAGCCTTCTGAGCTCATATCATATCTGAGGTCTGATCAGCCACAGTAGGCTGTGACTCTAACATAGTAATGCCATTTTGGTCCTCTCCAATAACAAAGGAAACAACCAGTTGTGTGACCCCAGGCAATGAAATGAAAGGGAAAGAGAAAGGGAATGAGCATTTATTAAGCACCTACTATGCATCAGGCACTGTGCTAAGCTCTTCGCAAATATTATCTCATTTGTTCCTTTCAACAACACTGAAAGGTAGAGGCTATTACTATCTCATTTTACATATAAGGAAAAATCAAACAGAGGTGAAGTGACTTGCCCAGGGTCACATAACTAGTAAGTATCTGAGGCCAGATTTGAACTCAAGTCTTGATCTGACTCTAGTCTAGGCCCAGCATTCTATCTACTTTATCATTTAGCTGCCTAGCTGAGACAACATATGTAAAAGGCTTTGTAAACTTTAATAACACATAAATGCTATCTATTATTGTTATTGTTGTTGTTATTATTGTTATTATTATTTGTCTCCAGTTTGAATTCTTTGACCACCCCCCCCCGGGGGGAATACATAAGGAGGCAGCATCATCCAAGGAGGGCGCTACCTCTGGGGTCAGAGAACCTGGGTTCAAATCATACCTCTCCTACTTACTGCCAGTGTGATCTTGGGCAGGTCACTTAACTCTTCTTAGCCTCCTCCTACTCTATAAAATAAGGGACTTGGCTTAGATGGACTAAGGTCCTTTCCCATGAGATCTCTTCCAACTCTACAATCCTATGATTATTATCCCCATCTTACAGATGGGAAAACTAATGCCCAGAGAAAAGGAAGGAACCTCCCCAAAGTCACAGAGATAGTAAGCAGCAGCACTGGGTTTGGAATAAAAGGCAGTTCCATGCCCATTCTCTCGTTCAATCCCTGGAACAACCCTGTGAGGGAGACAAGAACAGGCATCACCCCCATTTTTATAGATAAGAAAACTGAGGCCAAAGTAGGTGAAATGATTTGCCCAAGACCACAGAGCTAATAAGTCTCAGAACTGTGACTTGATTCCATCCCCTGGCTCTCAGTTCAGCACTATCCATAGGAGAGACTGTTAGAGCTGGATGGAGAAAACACAGTAAAAAAAAAAAACCAAAAACACAATGAGTGAGGGGGGAAATCAGTTGGACTTGGAAACTGGCCTCTTCCTGTGACCTAAAGAGACACATCTGTTTTTAATAAGCCTACAAATGACTGTGGGAGCGCTCTTTGGGAAGAGTGACCCTGAAGTGAGGACACCAGAACTAGAAACTGAAGCCCAGAGTTGCTTAAAACTACTCATGTAGTAAGCAGCAGATCTGAGACCCAGGACTCCTGATGGCAAATCCATCCCACTTTCTACACATGACCTCCACCAAGAGAACTGCCTTCAAGTTTTTCATGGGGTGTCATACAGAAGATGAATTCAATGCTCATTATTTGGCCCCAGAGAACAGAATTAGGAGCAATAGATGACTAAGAAATATATTTAGGCTTGATGTCAGAAATAATTGCTTAACAGATAGGACCATATAATGGCAGAATAGGCTGCCTCTTAAGGTAGTAAGTCTTCCCTGAAGACAGGAGATCTTCAAGCAGAAGTTGGGTGACCATTCGTTGGCTATGTTGGGGGGAGATCTTTGCTCAGGTATAGGTCAGACTAGATGCCCTCTGACATTTCTTTCAAGTTTGAGATTCTGGAATCTGGGGCTGCTTCTTCCACTTGCTGGGAGGAAAGGCAGAGAGGAGCTGCTATCTCTTCATTGCCTACAGAATGGAGCTCAAATGGAGCATTCCAAGCAAAGGCAGTAGCAGAACCCTGGAGAGCTCGTTACCTGGGCGATGCCACTTTCTTGCATTTGTAACCGGGGGGCAGACAGATGGTGAAAGATGGGCTCCAAGCAAGCTGCCTGCTTATGTAACCCATTCTCTGTGTTCTCCCAGCACCCCCCTCCCACCTTCACTGTTTATGCTGTCAGCAGGCTTCCCTTCACAGTTTGTATTAACAGGTTTGCTTTCCCCTTCACTTGAGAGCATAAAACATACGGGGATCACCTATCCAAGGGGCTCCCCATAGAATTTTAACTGTGATTTGTTTTTTCTTCACTAGGAGAAAAACTTGATGGTAAAGTGTTGCCTGAGAAGAGGTTGGGGAGCTGCCTTAGAGGATCATTAGACTTGGAGCTGGAAGGGACCTGAGAGATTGGCTCCATTCTGCAGATGAGGAAACTGAGGCCCAGAAAGGGCAAGGCACTTGCCCATGGTCACACAAGGGATAATAAAAAGCCAAGCTGAAATTCAGAACCAGCTATTCTGACCCCAAACCATAGAATCAAAGATTTGGAGCTGGAGGGGACCCTAGAGATGCTTTAATCCAGGGCTGGGGAACCTGCAGCCTTCAGGCCACCTGTGGCCTTCTAGATCCTTAAGTGTGGTCTTTTGACTGAATCCAAATTTTACAAAATTTACAGAAAATTTCAAAAGGTGGCCTTAAGGCTGAAGGTTTCTCTCCCCTGCTCTAATCCAACATCCCCTGCCCACTTTATAGGTAAGGAAACTGAGGCTCTAGAGAAGTTAAGTGTCACACAGATAGTAAGTAATAGAGCCAGGATTTAAACCCAGGTTCTCTGAGACTCTAAATCTAGTGTTCTTTCAACTATGCCACACTGCCTTTTGAATACCTCAGGTGCCTGAGGATGCATGAGATTTGTTGCCTACTGAATAAAGTTTCAACTCATTTATTCCACATTAAAGGCATTGATGATCTGACACCATCCTACCAATTCTGCCAACCCAGGCTTATCTCAGCCTACTCCTATCTATAGGAAAGAAGGAAGCAAGCATTTATTAAGCACTTATGGCATACCAGGTACTATGTTAAATATGTTATAAATAGTATCTCATTTGATCCTCACAACAACTCTGGGATAGGTGCTATTATGATCCCTACCTGACAGGTGAGGAAACTGAGGCACACAAAGGTTAAGTGACTTGTCCAGGGTCACACCAACAGTATATGATAAAGGTTAGACTTGAATCCAAGTCTTATTGGTTCCACAGTCAGCTCTCCATGCACTGTGCCAAACTGCCTCTCTTTGCTTCAGTCAAGTTGGACTACTGTGTACCATCCTGCCTCAGCTTCATAAGTGTGCATTGACCTCTCCCACCTCTCTATGACTTTACCCATACTGTTCCCTATGCCTGGAATGGCCTCCCTCACCTTCTAAATCTGCTGGATTCCAACCTGTCCTTTAAAACAGTTTTAAAACCTCCTCCTCCATGGAGACTTCCCAATTTCTCCCACTCCCCACAACAACCTTCCCCTTTAGATCTCAAACAGGGCTTGATTGGCACCTCTCTTAAGCACTTGTCATGTGTCACTTAGATCATAGTTATTTCTTTGGGTCTTATCCACCTACTAGACTGAAGGTCTTTGAAGAGAGGAACCACCTTTTCTTACTTATTCTTTTAGCCAGTATTGTGCATAGTGAGTGATTAATACATTAATACATGATTAATAATCAATCAATCAATCAGTCAGTCAGTCAAACACTAAGATGATCTTTCTCCATCCTTACAGTTCTAACCTTCATGAACTAATAGGCAGCAGACAGGAGTCAGGATATCAGGGATCTTGTCCCAGTTCTCCCATTAACTTGTTGTGTGACTTTGGGTAATTCCCTTCCCCTCTCCGAACCAGTTCTCCATCTGTTGAATGAGGCAGGAGGACTAGACAATCTCTAGGATCCCTTCCAGGTCTGTTATTCTGTGGTTGTACTTTGGCCATAAAATCCTTCTGGCCCCACCCTGCTTCTCAGAGTTCAGTCTCCTCAACCCCTGGCTCTGCTCCCAGAGCATCAGCAACTCCCAAGGTAAATATATGAGAAAGCCCCACCCACAAATCAAAGGACTTGGGTCTTAACATCTTCCTTCTCCTCCCAACCCATCACCCATCCCACCAATGAGCCCAGAGTTGGCAAGGACGGCAGTTCTAAGTAATTAATGGAGTAGAGCCAGAGACAGAGAGGAAACATGTAGGACCTTTAATAAATCATTTCCCCTTTCTGGGCCTCAGTTTCCGAACATGTAAAATGATGATAATGACATTGGCACGACTTATCTCAAAGGGTGAGATAAGATTAATGTCAGCTTTTTAAGGGCAGTGACAGGGCCATTTTTAATCCTTATGACCCCAACACCCAGTAAAAAGGCCTTGCATGTAGTAAGCAAGTAATGTTTGTCGAATGAATATTTGTACTGAGGAAAGTAATTTGGAAACTGTCCAATGCAATAGAAGTGGGAGAAGCTATTATCATAAGTAAAATAAAAGAGTTCGGGCCAGATCAAAGATTCTTAATCCAAGGGCTGTGAACTTGAACTTTTAAAAATATTTTGATAATTATTTCCAATATAACCAGTTTCCTTTGTAATCTTATTCATTTTATTATATTCATTTAAAAACATGATTCTGAGAAGGGCTCCATAAGCTTCCCCAGACTGCCCAAGAGGTCCATGACGCAGAAGAGGTTAAGAGCCCCTGGGCTAGATGGGGTAGAGCAGGAGTGGGGAACCTGTGGTCTCGTGGCCACATGTGGCCCTCTAGGTCCTGAAGTGCAGCCCTTTGACTGAAAGATACATGTGGCCTCGACTCAAGGCCTTTGACAGAAAAGTCCTCATATGGCTCATGGAGTTCAACCCCACTTGCTGAGTGTTCCAAGCAAAGGCAGTAGTAGAACCCTGGAGAGCTCATTACCTAGGCAATGCCACTTTCTTGCATTTGTAATATGTGGCCTCAAGACAGCAGGTTCCCCACCCCAGCAGACAATCTTCAAGGACTCTCTAAATCCTATGCTCCCACTACTTGGTTAGACAGCTAGAGACTGACTGTCCATAAACCAGCCTGAACACCAATTACAGCATTTAATAGTTCATAATACACTTTACTTTCAGCATCTTATTGACCTGCGCAATAGCCCTTGAAGGATAGGTAGAAGTATTGGTAGGTTATCCATTTTACAGATGAGAAAACTGAGAAAAAGTGACTTGTCCCAGGCACAAAGCTAACAAGTGGCAGGGTCAGGATTTGAAACCAGGTCTCATCCTCTATTCTTAGGCTCATAGAATATAAGCTGGAAGAGATCTTAGGGGTCATCTAGTCTAATCCTTTCTTGAAGCAGAAAGCCCCAATGAACATTTATTATGAACATTTATTAAGCACTTACTATGTGCCAAGCCAAAGGCATTCATATCTTCAATATCAGAAAGACTTGGGTTCAAGTTCTATCTCTGACACATAACAGTTGTGTGACCCTGGTTAACTCACTTAACTTTTTAATGAACCAGGTATCTCTCTAAGACTATACTTTTCAGAGCACATGCACTTGTAGATCTCAGTAGATCTTCTCCTTGGGAGTTCCCTTATGTTGATAAAGTCATGGGAAGAAGGAGAAGGAGGAGGAGAAGGAGAAGGAGAAGGAGAAGGAGAAGAAGAAGGAGGAAGAGGAGGAGGAGGAGGAAAATTAGGTCCTAGGAACATAATATACATCTCAGGGCAGCTAGGTGTCACAGTGGATAGAGTGTCTGACCTGGAGTCAGGAAAACCTAAGTTCAAATATGGTCTCAGATGTTTACTAGCTGTGTGACCTTGGGCAAATCACTTAACCCTGTTTGCCTCAGTTTCCTCATCTACAAAATGAGCTAGAGAAGGAAATAGCAAACCACTCCAGCATCTTTGCCAAGAAAACCCCAAATGGGATCACAAAGTCAGACATGACTGAAATGACTGAACAACAAAGGAATTAAGCTAGGGATAGGAGATACAAAGACAAAAAGAAAACAGTCCCTGACCTCATGAAGCTTATATCCTATTAAGGGAGACCATGTGTGTGTCCCAAAAGTCTTAGTGCAGTCTAAGATTTCCTATATATGTATATGTATATCCATATATATGCATTTGTGTAGCCACATACATATATACATATATATATATATTAAGAAATGAATTGGGGGGCAGGAGGTAATTAGCATAGTAATATTGCACCTACACATGGCAGGTACTGGTGCTTTACAAATATTATCTCATTTGATTCTCACGACAATGCTGTTGTGCTCCAATGTGAAGTAGGTGCAGTTATTATTCCTATGTTATGCTTGAGAAAACTGAGGTTAAGTGACTTGCCCACAGTCACACAGCTAAAATGAATTTGAACCCAGGTCTTCCTGACTCCAGGACTGGTGCTCTATTCACTTCACCACCAGCTGCTAGAATTTATTTCAGGAGAGATACTAGCAGCTACACGAGTATGGAAGGCCTCATAGAATATGGCATATGAGCCAAGCCTTGAAGGAAATAAGGGACTTGTCCAGGGTGGAGGCCAGGATGGAGCACATTCTAAGCAGGTGCTAGCATTGTGTAAGAAACAGTAAGACCAGTTTGGCTAACCTGTATGGTGCATGAAGGGAAGAAATGAATAATAAATCTGGAAAGGTAGGTTGGGGCCAGGCCATAATGGACTACAAATTCCAAATGGGAAAAATTTGCATTTGATTCTGGAAGTAAAAAGGAGCCACTGGGGTTTTTTGAGCAGAGGAATGACATGATCATGGTTCTGTAGCATCTCTGATCAGTGGACATTCAGCCCCTGCTTGAACACCTCTAGTGGCACTAAGTTCACTCTGTCCCAAGTCAGCCCATTGCATTGATAGGCAGGCCTAATTCTTAGGAAGGCCTTCTTTTGGCCTTAAACATAGCTCCCATATCTTCCCCCCTATTGCTATTAGTTCTAACTAGAGGGCCAAGAACAACAAGTCTTTGCCATTCAGGGATCGTGAATTTTCTCATATATGTGGGGCATTTTCCATATATCTAGAGCTCTACCTTCAAAGAAAAGTAACCCTCAAAATTCAGGTGCCCCATCTTATAAAGCTTACCTTGATGGATGAATTCAGAGCCTGCCCAAGACTATGGCCTCTCCTGGGCCAATCAAGACATTGGAGTACAATGATTTCAGTTGGGTTTTGTGGTCTGGCATTGTGGTGTATTCAATGTTGTGTGGTCATGGGATAGGGAGGATTGGAGGAGGGGTGGCTTCCTCTTCCATAGGCTGTTAAGGGGATCAGCTTGGCAATCAGTGGATAGGATAGGGGGATCAGCTAAGCAATCAGACAGGATGGGAGAACCGGATGTTCTGAATGGGTCCAGACTCCTTTCCATTAAGGAAATAATACCTGATAAATGGACCCACATCACACAAATCACCTCCCTTAACAAGACCAGATGAGAACATGATGTTGAAGAAATAAGGCAAATGGGACCATTTGTTAGAGGTGCCTTTGGCTCTGATTTGTCAAACTAGTGAGGCTTCTGCTAGCTCCCAACAGGGGTAGGGCAATCTCAATCCTCAGTCCCCGGTCAGACAGTCATAGTATCTCATAGGGAAATGGATACTTTGGAGGGGAGGGGGAGTTGGAACTGGTCTTCTAATGGAGGGGTCAGAGGGTGATGGCAGTGAGATGTCCTCTAGGAAAGCAGAGGATGGTCTCTACGGAGGTAGGGGAAGGGAGTAAGTGAGGAACAGAACATATGAGTCCAATGAAAGAGGTATTTCAACATACACAGTCACAGAACCCCCTGTAATACAAGAAGTTGGTACGGGGGAAAGAGGCAAGGGAGTGGAATTCTAGCCCTTATCTGCCTCTAACTTCCTCTGTGACCATGGGCAAATCCCTTCCCCTCCTTGGGCCTCAGTTTTCTCACCTGTCAGGTATGGGTTCAGCAGAACAAGCACTAGATTTGGAATCAGCCTCTTACACCATATGATGTTAAGCAAGACCCCTTCTCTGGGCCTCAGTTCCCTCCTCTATCAAATGAAGGGGTTGAACTCAATGACATCTGAGCTTCCTTCCAGCTAAATCTGTGATCTATGAATATTTCTTTCTCATGTTCTTAGATATATCTCTAGTCATCTATCTAAGGATCTTGGGGAAAGGAGCCACTTCTCTTAAAAACCTGGATCTCCCAAGCAGTTGCTAGGAAGCCTACCAAACTCTTCCAAGTAATGACATTTGGCATCATAGTATAGTAGAAAGCATGCAGGACTTGGGGTCAGTGGATCTGGGTTCAAATTGCAACTCTGCTACTTAGTACCTATTCAACATTGGTTGTATTGAACACTAAGGATCACAGTGAGAGAGGGAGCTGGTGAGGACACACAGTGTGCTCAGTAGATGCAAGCTTATTCAACACTGGGTCTGTTTAACACTAAGGATCACAGTGAGGGAGGGAGCTGGTAAGCGAGCACTATGTACTCAGTAGATGTTAGCCCTATGTGGAAAGGCTGGGGCTGCTGCTTCCAGATAGGACATTTAATGGAAGGGTCTGGCTCCCCAATTTGGAGCATGGACGGAGATTCCACCATTGATTCCAGTCCATTAAGTACATGATGAAGAAAAGCCTTTTTGACTAAACAGAATTGAGGTGCATTCAAAATGTGCTTTCCAGTCAAAGCAAGTCTCTTGGCTTGCTCTTCCCTTGCCTGGCTGGCATTACATGAGGACGGCAGGGTACACTGGGGCTCTGAGGGAGGGAGAGGCCTTAGACTCTTTCTCACCTAGAGCCAGCACAAAGGCATGGGCACATGGCCCTCTCTTGGCTACAGATATGACCTTGTGAACTTGGAAAAGTCAGAATGGCAAGAAATCAGAAGGACTCTGGGGAGTTGGAGTTCTGTGCTGAGATAAGCCAGAAGCCGGATGTGTGACTAATAAAGTCCCAAGTGACCTGCTTGACCCAGCACAGATTGAAGGCAGCCGAGAGGGAGCTACACTGAGTCATCTTTGGAAATGGACTTGATGAAGCAAATGCTGTGCAGAAACTAAGTTTGCGTCCATTCTACCCAGGGACTGAGGTGATATAGGGAAGAGTGGGCCCACAGGTGTTGGAGGATACAGGAAGTAGTTGTACTTCTGTTCTTCCTATATCTCAATGATGATAATAACCAGCACTTACATAATGCCTTCCAAAACACTTTATGAATATTATCTAATTTTATTCTCCCAACAACCCTGGGAAGTAGGTGCTATTATTATCCCCAGTTTACAATTGAGGAAACTGAGGCAAAGAGAACCAGATTAGTAGCTACATGAATGGAAAGATGGGACATATGTGAACAAGATTATAAAGGTAGAAATGACAAGATTTGGCAAGCGATTGAATATACGGTCTGAGTGAGAGTGAGAAATCAAGGATGATGCCAAGGTTGTGAACCTGGGTGACTAGAGGGGTGGCAATACCCTGGACAGTAACAGATAAGTTCAGAAGAGGGGAAGGCTTGGAGGGAAAGATGAGTTGTGCTTTAGACATATTGAGTTTGAGATGACTATAGTCTTCTCATTTTGAAATATATAACAGGCAGTTGGTGATGCAAACACTGGCACTCAAGACAGAGACTAGGAATGAATATATAGATCCGAGAATGATCTACATAGATATGATACTGTACCCATGGGAGCTAATCTGATCACCAAGCAAGATAACTTGGAGCAAGAAGTATTTCATCTTTTTGTGTGTCATGAGCCCCTTAGGCAGTCGAGTGAAGCCTAAGGAGCCCTTCTCAGAATAGTGTTTTTAAGTGCATAAATTAAAATACATGGGATTACAGAGGAAACCAATTTTGTTGAAATGCAGTTATCAAAATATTTTTAAAATACAAACTCACAGACCACAGGTTAAGAACTCCTGCTATAGTGGGACTAAGACAGAGCCTTGGGGACATCCACAGCTACCAGATTGTAGTTTCCTCATTTGTAACATGAGAGAGTTAAACTGGATGACTTCTGAAGTCACTTCCATCTCTAAATACATGACCTTTCACTTCTCTATGAAATCTCTTAGGGATGTCCTAAACCAAGCCCCAGGCCTGGGGCCAGATTAGATCTAAACAGGTAGAGGAACTCAGCCACGCTCACAGAGGCCAGGGGCTCCCAAGAGCTTGGGAATTCCCCTTCCCTGGACCACAGGGAGGTGCTGGCCCTGGGTGGCTTGCCCAGTCAGTTTAGAAAAAAAGAGACAAGAGCATAACTAAGGTGATCCCTGGATATTCCTTTCAGCTTTGGAAATGATAATTCCTGAATCATCACTGCCACAAACTCAGGTCATTTGTGGGCTCCATTTCTCCCCCCACCTCATCCCACAATAGGTATGCTGGGGCATGGCCAGTGAGTCTCACTGATGGCAGAAGGTCTGATCTCAGGCAGGAGGAAGGGAGATGTCTTTCCCCAGGGTGAATATCTTCCCCACAATGGCCCCCTCTGCAAAGGTTCAGTAAACAAATGTGAGGTTTGTTGGGAATTATTCCAGGCATCTCGTGCAATGGAAGTTAACAGCCGGCTGAGTCACAATATATCAATTGTATAAATTCATAGGGCATTTTCATGTTTCAATCTCGTTATGTATTTCTAGTTGACCAGACTTGTTCAAATTACCATTAACTGAAATCCTATCACCTGGTTCACTGGGCAGAAAGGCAGCAGCTTTGTTTTAACTCCTCGAGGGCTATATAATGTTTAGGGAAAGAAGGCCCAGGGAGCAAAAAGGGGGCCCCAAGGGAACCTAGTGAGCTTGGGAGGCAGGAAGAGGGAGAGGGAGAGAAGGGAAGAGGTAGAGGGAAAGGACAAGGGGGAGGGGGAGGGAGGAAGAAACAGGGAGGAGAGAAGAGGAGATTGGAAGGAGGGAAGAGGAGACAGAGTAGAGGGAAGATGAAGATGGGAGATGGAAAGGGACAGAAGGAGGAGAGGGAAGAGGAGATGGGAAGAAGGTAAGGAGAGACAGAGTAGAGGGAAGAAGGAAGATGGAGATGGAAGAAGGGAAAGAACAGGAGGGGGAGAGGGAAGAGGGGACAAAGATAAGGTAAGAGGAGACAGGGTAGATGGAAGAGAGAAGGCAGAGACAGAGAAGAGAAGAGGAGACAGGGATAACGGAAGAGAAAGGTGACAGGGAAGAGGGAAGGAGCAAGAGAAGACAAGGAGAAGGGAATAGGAAGAAGGAAAAGAGAAGAGGGGAGGGAAAGGGAGTGGGGATGAGGGAAAGGGAATGGGGGAAGGAAAGGAGTAGGGAAGGAAGCATAAGGAGAAGAAAGAAGGGAGGAGGGAAGAGGGGACAGGGAGGAGAGGAAAAGGGAAGAGGGGAAAGAAGAGAACAATGAAGGAGAAACAGTCATGTGGAAGAAGGAAAAACAGTTCTAGGGACAAGGAACCTTTGAGGGGTAGAAGCGAAAAATAAAGTCCTGGAATCAAAGAGAATGGATTTGAAGCTGGGAGGACTGAGAGAGAGGGCAGCTTAGTGAGCAGAGAAAACCTGGGAGATTAGAGATACTAGAATTGGGGCTGGCAGGGGTGACAGAGGTCCCAGGGAAGGGGAGTCTGGGGAGGATGGAGGGAGAGGTCCTTGGGAGTAATGAGGAGTATAGGTACATAAATGACTCTGAATAGTTACTTTTCCCCCACAAACTTGGCTTCTTCCAATAGAACCTCTTTTTGGCCACTACCCCCCTTCACTTTGAATGAAAACAGACCCTCTTTCCAAGACAAGATACCCACCAGAGTCTATCCAGTTCCATTCACACCCCCATCCACCTTCTTGAATATCCCCAATCCCTACCTCTTGTGCCAGACTTCCTATCCTAGGACAGTCAGATTCCCTTGGATGGGGCTCCCTGCAAACATTTCTTTCTCTTCCAACTAAATTTAATTCTGGTGCTTTCCCTCTGAAATTATTTCCAATTTATGCCATCATTATCTTGTTTGTATGGAGCTGTTTGCATGTTGTCTGGCCCAATAGATTATGAGTTCCTTGAGGGCAGGGACTGTCTTTTACCTTTCTTCATATTCCCAGAACCTGGCATAGTGCCTGGCGCAGAATGAGTGCTTAATAAAGGCTCGCTGCCTTGACTTGACTGATTAATAGGGCCCAACAGCACCTCTGGTTACAGCCTTCTCACTGGGTCCACTGGGACTCAACTGCCAAACCTCAGGCTGTTTGATCAATAAGGCAAGGAGGCCATCAGGGTTAGGCCTGGCAAAGTAGAGGACACCCCAGGTCAGGAAGCACTTTATCTGCTTGGCTACACTTCTAAAATCTTTGGATTTAAATCTGGAAAGGATGTTAAGGACCCCCTTGTCTATCCCCCTCATTTGGTACAGATAAAGAACTTGAGATCTAGGCCGGTTGTCAGTTCCCCAAGATCACCCAAGTGTTGGTCCCAGAGCTAGGTCTGAAACCTATGCCCTAGGATCCCAAATGACAACTCCCATTTCTCCAAAGCTTTCAGGTCTTTGAGGAAAGGGGACAATGAGGAAAAGGAGATGGGTTGGTCATATGCTATGGGTTCTAAGGTATTGGTAGCCAGAGGGCTCCATTGGTGATGTCAAGAGAAATGCAGTGAAGCCTCCCCTGTGGTGATCCTGTCACCACATGTCATGGACAAAAGTCTTACAGGTGGGCAGGCATGGAACGCTTCAATCCGTGTCATTGAAGGGAATCACATATCCATTGGAGTATTCTAGTTTATTCCATATTTGCAAAGGCCTTGCTTCACATTAGCCCTGTGAGGTAGCCATTGAAGGTATTAGACTCATTTTGCAGTGACTTTTTTTTCTGGTGAGGCAATGGGGTTAAGTGACTCACCCAGGGTCATACAGCTAGTAAGTGTCAAGTGTCTGAGGCCAGATTTGAACTCAGGTCCTCCTGACTCCAGGGCCGGTGGTCTATCCACTGACCTAGCTGCCCCAGACTCATTTTGTAATAAGAAAACTGAAGGCCTGGGGAGGCACAGTAATACACCCAAGATCAAACAGCTGGTTAAGCGTTGGAGCAGGGATGCCAGCTCGGTCATGACTCCAAATCTAGCCCTCAACGTCCTTAATCCAATACGTCAGACTAAGCTAACCTAGGTGACTCACAGGCCCACAAAGGACCCTGGTTTCCCCTTCAAGCCCTGCACATATACCTGATCCCCTCTTCCCGCTGTCTGGCACTCAGAGAAGGCTCCACTCTTAATCACTCAGTGACTTCCCCTTTATTGAATCTCCCCTTCACTGGCCTCCGCAGCATCTTCCCCTCTGGCTCCCACCCTCTCGCTATATTTTCACGGATTTTGTTTTATTGGATTTTTAAGCTTCGGTCGCTTAATCAATGAGTCCAGGCTGAGCCACCTCGGGTTTTTATAGCACTCACTGCTTCCTGAGAAGCTCAAGTGGGTTTATTTTCTCCAGTCCCACTCAGTATCAAGCTCCCTCCTCACTTCCCCCCCCCATCCTCAGTCTTTCAAGTGCTAGTTTATAGCCCTGTTGGGGCTCCTCCTGTAGAGAAGGTTCTGCTCTTTTTTCTTCCTTTTTTTTTTAGAAAGCAATCCCCAAATTATACCCACTTCTACCCTCATTCCTAAGAGAGTACCCTTGTTTCTCCATAAAGTGATGGAGAAATCCAAGATGGCCAAATATTGGTAACCATTTTTGTAAGTAGCACTTTGATCATGTTAATAAAGGCCTATCAATCAGTGCATACTTAGTAATGTATGCAAACCTACTATGTGCCTGACCCTGGGCTAGGAGAGGGATACAAAGACAAAAAGGAAACAGTCTCTGTCCTCAGAGAGCTTATAGTCAAGGTGTTTGCAAATAGATACGGATAGGAGCTCTAGGAACCCCAAAGACTTCATGTAGAAAAGTGATTGAAGAGGCAGCTAGGTGGCACAATGGATAGAGCACCAGCCCTGGAGGCAGGAGAACCTGAGTTCAAATATAGTCTTAGACACATAGCACTCACTAGCTGTGTGACCCTGGGCAAGTCACTTATCTCCAGTTGCCTCGCAAAAAAAAAAAAGTGATTGATCTGAGCTTAGAAGGACACAAGAGATTCTAAAAGGTAGAGGTGAGGAAGGAGTGCATTATGGGCATTGCAGCAAAGGTCATAGAGTGCTAGGTATAGAGAGTCCTAGATTCAAATGCTACCTCTGACACATCTTAGCTGTGTGTCCCTGAGCAAGTCACTCACTCTCTAGGACCTGCTGTCTACTAAGTCATAGGTGGGTTGTGATTGTCGGTGGAAGGAGTTCCCACACTGGGAGTTCTCCCCACTGGTGAAATCACAGATCCTTCACAGTATCTGGGTGATGATGATGATAATGATGATGATGATGATGATGATGATGATGACTTCTATAGCCCCTTGAAGCTTACCCAGTATTTTCCTTACTGCAGCCTGGTGAAAAAAGATATTACAAGTATTACTTCCACTTTACAAAGAAAACTTAAAGCAGTTAAGGGACTGCTCTGAGCTCACACAACTGGTGGAGTGGGAAGAGGAAAGATGTAAATTCTTTTTCTCACCCAACTTGTCCTTTAAATAAACCCAGAATTAAGATCAGCAAAAACCAGGAACTCAGTAGGATGAAGGTAAGGATAGTTCAGACACCAGAATTCAATTAGATTTAACCAGTATTTACTATGGTAGCTAGATGGTGCAGTGGATAGAGCCCCAGGCCTGGAGTCAGGAAGACTCATCAAATCTGGCCTCAGATGCTTACTAGCTGTGTGACCCTGGGTAAGTCACTTGACTCTGTTTGCCTCAGTTTCCTCAAAATGAGCTGCAGAAGGAAATGGCAAACCACTCTAGTATCTTTGCCAAGAAAACCCCAAATGTGGTCATGAAGAGTCAGACACAAATGAACAACAACAATATTTATTAAGTGCTCATTCTGTGCTAGGTGTTAGGGATACAAAAACAAAAACAAAAACAAAAACAAAAGACAAAAGAACAGTCTCTATCCTCGTGGAGTTTACTTGCTCCTGGGGGGATGGGAGTA
Source organism: Vombatus ursinus (assembly GCF_900497805.2). Lineage (NCBI taxonomy): Eukaryota > Metazoa > Chordata > Mammalia > Diprotodontia > Vombatidae > Vombatus > Vombatus ursinus. Next base: position 12,419,885 of record NW_020954553.1, on the reverse strand, counting down.
GATCAGTGGAAGAGATATGACTCATCCAGAGAGAAGGAAATACAAGGTAATTTGAGTACTAGGAGAAAACTAACTCCTTAGGTGACCGGAGAAGGCTTCACCAAGGCAGTCATCCACTGAGTTCTGCTTTGAAGGAAAGTAAAGATTTTGAAAGGCAGAGATGAAAAGTGAGTGAATCTTAGACCTGGAGATGGAAACTGGAGGTTCAATGTCAAGATCAGTTCCATGACTGATTTTAGATTTGAGGATCTTGACCACAAAGACTTCCAGTCTGCCTGAGCCATGAAGCCCAAGGTCTTAGCTACTTACTACCTGTGTGACCTTGAGCAAGTCATTTAACCTCTATAGGGATGAGTTTCATCATCTGTAAACTCAAATGAGTTAACATATGTAAAGTACTTTGCAAACCTTAAAGCATTTATATAGATAAATGCTAACTATTCAACATTATCATCATCATTATCATTATTATTCAAATGAGGGGGCTGGATTCAAGGAAATTCCTGGTCCTTTCCAGTTCTAAATCTCTGATCCTATGAAATAAGGCTAGAAAGGTCAGTTGAAACCAGACTGATAAGTCTTGAAATACAGAGTAAGTATTTAATCTTAGAGGAAATGGGGAGCTATTGAAATATTTCAAGCAAGGCAGTGACATGGTTAAGATATATGCATTTGGAAGATAACTTTGCCATCTATGTCAAGGGTAGATTGAAGAGACCAGAAGCATGGCAATGAATTAGAGGGATCTCCTAATACTTATAATAGCTAATAGTAATAATAGTAACAACAAAAACATTTATATATTGCTTGAAGCTTTGCAAGGTATTTTATTGTTGTTTAGTTGATTAGTTATGTCTCACCCTCTCTGACCCTATTTAGTGTTTTCTTGGCAAAGGTCCTGGAGTGGTTTGCCATTTGCTTCTCCAGCTTATTTTACAGATGAGGAAACTGAGGCAAACAGGGTTAAGCAACTTACCCAGGCAAATAGTAAGCACTTGAAGCCATATTTGAATCCAGGTCCCTGATTCCAGGCCTGTATCACTGCAAAGCACTTTACAAATTATTATCTCATTTGATTCTCACAACAACCCTGGAAGGTAGGCTCAATTGTTATCCACATTTTACAGACCAAGAAACTGAGGCAGACAGCAGTTAAATGACTTGGCAAGGTCACAGTGTCTGAGGCTGGATTTGAACTCAGGTCTTCCTGACTCCAGACCCAGAGTTCTCTCCATTCTCTCCCTAGCAGCCTCCAGTTGATATGACAGGCTTACAGTGAAGAGGATCTGGACAAAGCTGTTAACAGCTCATGTTTCCATAGCTTTCACTCACTTTCTGTATAACCAAACTGTGATCTAGGCAGTACAAACACATTGTTCTTGTTTTACAAATGTGGAAATTTAATCAGAGAGGGGAAAAGAGTTGGCTCAAGGCCACAAAGTGAGTGGAGAGAATTATCTTAGCCCAAGGATCATAGATTTAGAGCGGAGAAGTATCTCAGAGACTGCTCTGAACCAATTCCTTTATTTTACAGATGAGGAAACCGAGACCCAATGAAGGTAATTTGACTTGCTAAAATCACATAGGCAGTAAGTAGCAGACCTAATTCTTCTGTCTCCAAAAACTATACTTTTTTCAACCGTACCACATTACAGTTAGGGAAGACTTCCTCTGCTGCTTACTTGGGTGAGTCATTTGTCTATCATAGGTCTCAGTTTCTTTATCTGTCAGAAGTAAGATGGATGAGATCAAGGATCAGAAATGTAGCGATGGAAGGGAGTTTAGAAGTCATGTAGCCAACACTTCTTAAGCTGTGGGGTCATGAAAAATTTGGCAACAATAAAAGGTTTCTGAACACACGATGATCAAAAATTAATTAAAAATCAAATGTGTATTGAATCTCAAGTGCTTCTGGCAGCACTTGCCCATGGTGCATCGCAACTTCACTGCAGCCTTGGTTCTGAACACAAAGCATGGACACTTTGCACTACGTATGCCCTCAGGCCTCGAAACGCCAACAAATTGTGCTGAAACACAAAAAGGGGTCCGAGTGGAAAAAGTTTAAGAAGCCCTAAATTCTAGTCCAAGCCCCAACTAAACACCAGAGGAACAGAAAGACAGAGAGAATATTTGTATATGCAAAGTAGAACAAAAAAAGAGAATTATATGTGAAACTATGAATCTCTACTACATGAAGCCTTCTTTTAAAAAAAAAAGAACATGATAGATTGAACATGTTACTTTCAAAACTATCCTGCTTGTCTGTTTTGATCTAAACTGCCTTCTGTTCTCCTCTGTGCATTGTTAAGATGCTTCAATAATCTTGTTTTATTTCTTTTCTTTTTCTTTCTCTTTTTTTTGGGGGGGAACACTATCATGTTTGTCTCCTTACCCCACAGGCCCCACCAAATAAATTATAAAAGGGAAAAACATAATCCTTATAATAAATAAGCATATTCAAACAAAACAAACCCATACATTTGCTGTGTACAAAACCGCACGTCTCATTCTGCACCTTGGGTCCATCACTTTTGGCAGGGATGAATAAACAGGTTTCATCTTCAGGACTCTTACGTCCTACCAATCCCTTCATTGTATAGATGATTCTGAGGCCCAGAAAGGGTAAAATGACTTGACCAAAGTAACACAGATAGTTAAGTGTCTGAGGCAGGATTTGAACTTCCATCTTCTAATTCTAAGCTCATTCCTTTCTTTTCCTCAAATAACAAGATCTTAGAATTAGAGCTGAATGAGACTTCTGAAGTCTCTCTTGTCTCTGTATCTATGATCCTATGATCTTTGACTCCAAATCCAGTACTCATTTCACTAGCCCAGGCTAACCACTACTCCTCCTTGTCTCCATCTCTCTGCTCCCCCATCCCACACCTCAGCAAACCCTTTCTTTATGGATAATAAAAAGGTAAACTTCAACCTTGTTGTGTTGCTCAATTGTTTCAGACTCTTCATGACCCCATTTGCGGTTTTCTTGGCAAAGATACTGGAGTGGTTTGCCATTTCCTTCTCCAAATTATTTTATAGATAAGGAACTGAGGCAAACAGGATTAAGTGACTTGCCCAGGGTCACACAGCTAGTAAGTAGCTGAGTCCAAATTTGAACTCAAGAAGATGAGTCTTCCTGAGTCCAGGCCTGACAATCTATTCACTATGGTGCCACTAGCTGCCCCAAACTTCAATCCTATCTCACCCCTAACTCTTGGAAGGCTGGGCTAAAGTCCCAACTCACAAAAGCCATTTTTGCCACATCTCACCTCTGACCAAAGTGACCCTGATCACCTGTGGGATCTCTCTGGGCCTCAATTTCCTCCTTTACAATTCTTTTACAACTCAGAGCAGTCCATGACTCTCCAAACCACTTCTCCTCCCCTTCTCCAGTGACCTCATGCTGGTAATGGTTCCACCAATATGGCCTCAATGCCTCTGCCATTATGGCCTCTTCCTCCATTGGGAGAATTCTTCTCCCAATCTTCATTTGAAGAAGCACCCATGACAACCACACTCTCTCCATATCAGGATCAGCCCATGACTCCATGGCCTACTTTTCCACCTTGCCCACAATTGAGTACTTTATCTTCCCAACTTTCCATCTCCTTTTTTGTATTATCCATTAGAATGTAGGCTCTTTGAGGACAGGCAATCTTTTTCTTTTATATTTTTGTGTGTTTATTCAGTCATTTCAGGCATGCTTGACTCTTCATTACCCCGTTTAAGGTTTTCTTGGCAAACTTATGTGCCTAGTATATAATAAGTGCTTAATAAATTATTTATCTATTTATGAAGGCTTTGTCCTAGATCAGAAGTGTCAAATGCCTGAACTGTAGCACCCGTGTGATCAGACTAGATTAAAATGTAATTGGGAAATATTTAACAAAATAAATAAAAATAGAATAGAGCATAGATAATGTTACTGTGTGGTTTTCTAAATCAATATGCTGCTTTCAGGGATCTTTATAAATGGTTCAATGGTCCCTATTTCTATTTGAGTTTGCCACCACTGATCTAGATCAGTGCTTCTTAAACTATAAGTCACAACCCAAAAAAAAAAATTGGCAACAATAAAATATTTCTCCCGCTTCCCCAAATATTAACCAAAAAGTAATTAAAAATCAAACGTGTAACGAATCCAACACATTTCTGGCAACACTTGCCAGTGTTGCATTGAGCAACTTCACTGCAGCCTTGCTTCTGAACACAAAACATGGGCACTTTGCACTGCATGTGCCCTCAGGCCACTTAATGCCAACAAATGCTGCCCAATCAGGAAAAGAGTTCACAGTGGAAAAAGTTGAAGAGATCCTGACCATGATCTCTCTCTCTCTCTCTCTCTCTCTCTCTCTCTC
>NW_020954553.1:12334983-12415427 GCF_900497805.2 Vombatus ursinus | reverse complement strand
CTCTCTCTCTCTCTCTCCCTCTCTCTCTCTCTCTCCCCTCCCCCCTCCCCCATCCTCTCCTTCCCATCCCCAGATGGTTAAGTTTGGGAGATTCAGGGTTCCCGTAATAGTAGAGCTAATGGGGTATGGGCCCATCATTCAGTTTCAGAAGCTGAGACCTTTGCCCCTTTCACCAAAAAAGAATTTGGCTCCCATTTGTCTACAGGCCCCAGAAAACCCTTAAACATTTTTTTTACTCTGGTCTCTGGCTCCTTATCCCTTATCCCCTTATCTCCCTTTGAAAGCCCCACCTTTCGATCTTATGCAGACGCCTTTCAAACTTCTTCTTTCCAGTTCCCTTCATTATCTATTCCCATTGTTTATTCAATCTCTCAGACCTTCCGATCAGAATTTTCATCTGGACCTTTTTCCCAGTCCCCTCCTCTGGCCACCCAAAGTCACTTTAGTGTATATAAGATCCACCCTGGCCCCCATTCAAACACTGAGACTCTCTCATACCACCTGGTCCCTACAGGCATTACTAATGTTCAGATTCCTTAAGAGTCTGGCCTATATGATTTATCTAAAGTTTTTCTCTGACTGGAAGAAGATTTGAATTGAATTCAGGCAGGGCCCGTGTCTCAATCTTAGGGTTCTAGCACTGCAAACCTCTAGACCTCTTCAGAGCCAGTAGCAATGATTTCTGGAGTAGTCGTGGCAAATAACAGAGGAAGTACCTACACCCAGGTATAGAAAAACAGGCATGAGAATGGCAATAACTTCAGGGAATATGACCCTTGAAAAGAAAAATGACAGCCACGGGCAATGAAAAAGGCACCATCCTCCAAAGCCCAGCAGAGAGCCATACCTAAGGAGAATTTCATGAGGACTCTGTGAAGGAAGAAAAATACTTGCAGCAACTAGAAATTGTGAGTTTGCCCTTTTGCCATATATGTTCTCTACCTATATGTCTCACTACCATTGTATTCTAAGGCTGTACCTGTTCTCGCCAGGGTCTTTGTGCAAGGGAAGAGGGTGCTTCTGGTTTGTGGGGACTGTTTTTATAACTACTGCTCTAGCTAAAACTTCTTAATAAACATCCTTTTCTAAAAGTTAACTGAGACCGCTAGCTGATAATCAATGGGAAGCACACCAGTGGAGGCTCATGAACAACAGTAATTAAAAATTCAGCATCTCAAGGTTATCCCTAGAGCCTTGAGGGCAGTACTTAACTGACCTTCGGGGCTCCTAACCCATTAATAAAAGGAGTGCAGGAAATTGCTTCAGAGGGAGAGAAATATATTTGGGGAAGGGGGAGAAACTGTAGTCACCTAGTTTGCTCCTTCCTTGCCTCACCTGATAACCTGAGCCAACTTTCTGCTGGACAGCAACTCGTAATGTGGGGGGTTTGGTTGGAGGGGTGGGTAGAGAGAGTGACGAATGTCACTTACCATCCAGAATCACTAACTGCAGCTCCCAGGATTCTAAGCCATCCACATCTTGTTTCCCCTGAATAGGCCTAGGAGAACACACTTCATCACTCAGGGCCTGCCTTCCAGGGACACTTGTTGGGGTTTGTTATTTCCGCATCCTAAGTGTATGCTAATCAGGCCCTAATTGTATGCTAATCAGACCCCGTGGGCTCCCTCCAGCTGCGGTGTATTAGCATTCTCAAAACTCCCCTTGACTCAGGCCAGGCGGATTTAAATATTTATTTCTGCTGCGTTTGAAATTCCAGTATCTGTGCTGAGGTAAATGCTGCTCACAGACCAGAGGCAGAAGCAGAGCCTATTTGTAAAGGGGAGTTCTAAACCAGGAGGGTTTGAGCAGTGTTGCTGGCTTACTCCCACTTACTTGAGGTGTGCTGAGGCAATCGCCAACTCCCTTTAGCCATGACTGACGGCTGGATCTCGGGCCTCAGTCCTGCTCATCTTCCCCAGACCTCTCTCCCATCTACAGCTTTAGTTATGTGCAAACTGACTTTCCTATTTATGATCTAAGGATACTTTTCAACTTGTCCATGACCTCCTGCTGTCTGTCCCCTTTAAATGGCAAACAGAAAAACAAATCCACCCCACCCACTCAGAATCCCGGTGAACAGAGTGAGCATCCTGGTAATTGTGTCCACCCCTTTCCCCTCTCGGAGTCTATTTCCCCTCCATTCTCCCAGGATTCCATCATCCTCCATGCCATTCATTAGCACACATAGGAACAAAAACTAAAAGGGATTTTAGAGACCATTTTAATCCAACCTCCGCCATTTGTCTGAGGGATTTTCTGAAGATAGAAATGATGATAAACAGAATTCTACAAATATTGATTTCAGAACTGGAAAAAACCTTAGAGCCCATCCAATCCACCCCCTTCATTTTACAGATGAGGAAACTGAGGCACAGAGGAGTGAAGTGATGTCCCCAGGGTTACCTAGGAGTGTCTGAGGCGAGATTTGAACCCAAGTCTTCCTAATTCCAAATCCAGTGCTCTCTCGACTGTATCATGATTGGAGAAGCCAGGATTCTACTCTTTACTGGCATAATAGAAAGTATACTAGATCTAGGGTCAGAGGTCCTCCATTCAAACCCTGATTCTATCTGCCTTTGTGACCTCTCTGGGTCTCAGTTTTCTTATTTGAAAATGAGGAGACAGGTAACACCTGAGACCCCTTCAAGTTCAAAATCCTGTGTCTTCATGACTCCAAAGCAAGCATTTCTCCTGCTAATAATAACTGACAATTTTATAGCACTTTAAATTTGCAAAGCATTTTCCATACATGATTTCATGTGATGCTCTCTCTGGTAATTATTATTATCCCCATTTTACAGATGAGGAAGCCAAGGTTCAGAGAAGGTAAGTGATTTGTCCATGATCACACAGCCAGTAAGAACAAAAATCAGGATTTAACCCTAAGTCTTCCTGTCTGCAAGTTTAGTGCTCTATCCAGAAGTTCTTAACCTATTTTTGTGTTCTGGACCCCTCTGGCAGTCTGGTGAAGCCTATGTACCCCTTCTCAGAATTACATATTATATATACATATATGTGTGTGTGTGTGTATATAATGTGTGTATGTAATATATATAATTTTGAGAAGGGGAGATATCTATGTATATAAAATTCTGAGAAGAGGTTTATAGGTGTGCATATGTGTGTATGTGTACATATATAATATACTATTATTTTATATAATTTATTCTATTCTGTATTTAATTATATATCAATTTATTTATAAATGTATATATTATGCATATATAGTTGTTGCGATTTGTCCTTCCTTCTCAAAGAGGACCATGACATCAGAAAGATGATGCCATGACTTGCAAGTGAATTGGATTTAAGTGAGGGAGGGCTCATATAGTTACTTATGTCACATTTTAATGTATAAAATACTCAGGATTACAAAAGAAATCAATTATACTGAAAGAGTTGTCAAAATGATTTTTAAAAAAACCCATGTTCCTGGACCCCAGGTTAAGAATTTCTCAATGACACATCCCATACTGACTCCTGTAGATTTTACTGATTCCTCCCCAGCCACAAATGAGCTCTGTACCTTCTAAACCAACAGTTCTCAAACTTTTTGATCTCATTATCTTGTTATGTTTGAAAATGAATATTTGATATCCCCAAAGAGCTCTTGTTTGTGTGGGTTAGATCCTTTTAGAAATGAAAACTGATACATTTTAAAATATTTATCCATTTATTTTAAAATAACAATAATAAACTAGTTACACGTTAACATAAATATTTTTATGAAATATAACTATATTTTTGAAAACAAACTTTAGTAAGGAGTAGCATTGTTGTTCTACATATTTTTACAAATCTCTTTAATGTCTGGCTTAACAGTAGACAGCTGGATTCTCCTATCTGCTTCTGCACTCAATCTGTTGTGATGTATTGTTTTGGTTAAAGTAAATGAAGAAAATCCGGTCTCACACAGAATATAGTTGCAAAAGGGTAGAGCATTTTAACAAGCAAATACTATTTTAATATTATCTTGAAAATAATTTTGACCTTGAAGATGGCCTGAAAGGGTGTCAGAGACCCCCCCCCCCCACCAGAGTACAAGGACTACACTTTGAGAACAGCTACTGCACATTAACATACCATTTGGTAATAACCCTCCTGTGGAACTTATCAAATACTGTCTTGTGTAATTCAACTGTGTGTGTGTGGTTTATCCCCCTTCTAGACTGTAATTTGACCAGAACATATTCTCCTCAGAGCATCAGCCCACTGTCTAAAAGGTGCTCAGAAGTTTGTTTAATGAATGAATAGCCATGAGTATCCTTATGAATATGTGCATGTGTATGTCTATTATCTGAGTTGGTAAGGAACTGCAGGACAGTGTAAGAAATAGGGGGCATCCCAAGCCAATAGTTTAAATTTTCAATGGGAGCATTTATACCCTGGAAATCAGTAAACACCACATATCAGGGCTTGATTGTTTTGTGAATTGTCTAGACTTTAAAAGGTGATGAAATTTAATAAAGAATATCAAACTTAAAAGTGAACAGGTTATTATTATTATTTGCCAGCACACAGACTCCCAGGTTAGAAATGGGGATGGGTCCTTCTGGCTGCCCAGAACTCAGAAGCTTCCGGATTGAAGCCAAACCTAACTCAGAGACATACTGCATTCTCCCTATCGACTTCCCCTTAAAATCTCTGCACTCTTAGCCTTCCTTCGACCCTGACCTGGAGAGAAGGGAGGAATTCAGCAATGGAAATCAGCGGCTGAGGCACTGTGGTAAGGAAAGAATATGCATTTGGAATCATAGGACATGGGTTCAAATCCTGATTCCTGAAGCATGAGATAGCAGAAAGAGCACTGATTCTGGAGACAGAAGATCTGGGTTCAAATTCCACCCCTGACACCTGTTACCCATGTGACCTTGGCCAAGTCATTGACCCTCTTGTGCTTCAGTTTCCTTATTTCTAAAATGAGATGGCCAGACAAGAAGGCCTCTAAGGACCCTTCTGGCTCGCAATCCTTTGATCCTGAGAGCAGCTGGTTCCATGGGGATTCATGGAACCACAGGGATTCTTCTATCTCTTTCTTTAGCCTCCCAGCTGTGGGCAGGTGAAGGAGGCAGATGGTTGGTTGTGTGGAGGGGAGGAGCATTTGTTATTGGGTAGCAAAGACAAGGTGAAAAAACAGAAAGCTTCCATCTTGTTCCCCTGAGGTCAGGGGAGGGTAGGATGAGGAGGGGAGCTGAGCTATTTCCCTTGTGACTCAGATTCATGCCTTTCATTTAAAATGAGAAGCATTATGCTGAGGAGTGGGCCAGAATCACCACGGAGCTCTCCTCATTTGCAAAGAAAAGTAGCTCATCAGAAATTAGAAGCAGGGAGGGGGAGGGAGAGAGAGAGAGAGAGAGAGAGAGAGAGAGGGAGGAGAAGAAGAAGAAGAAGAAGGAGGAGGAGGAGGAAAGAGAGGAGGGAAAAGAAAAGGAGAGGAGAAGAGAAGAGAGAACAGAAGAGGAGAGGAGAGGAGATCACCAGGCAGATGCTCAGAGTCAAGTAGGGGTTACTAAGATGTAGGTGGGTAGAATCTGTCTAAGGTGAAAGAAAACATGTTGGGGTGAAAGAGGGTAGTCCTGGAGGGTCATGTTCAGCCCCTCTGCTGTAGTCTCAAAAGCAACTAATGTCTCACTAGGAAGCTAAGGGGTGTGGGGGGTGAGGGTGGGAGAGAAAAAGAGGGTCCTCGGGGAACCTTCTGCACCAGCCATCTGGAACTGGAATAAACCCAGAGATGGGTCATCGGAAGCCAAGCCCCAACATGGGCATGCTTAAATACGCATAGACACACACATATACATATCATATATCCACGGGTTCATGGAGGGATATAGCTACACAGATGTTTGCCCTCATATTTTTTAAATTGGACAAGTTATCCAGCTTTTCTGAGGCCCGTTCTGTACGGGACCCAAGTGGAGCCAGAAATTGTAGGCTGCCTGAGATTTGTTACCTAGCTCTCTGTTCCTCCCCAACTCCCCCAGACTATGGAAGGGGCAGGGCCCCTAAAGAGGGGGCCTCGTCACCCACACTCAAATCCTGCTGCCTTCAGTAGCCTTGTGATGTGATCCCCTGGCTTGGTGTCCACAGTTACCATTACAGAAAGACATTGGAAAGGACTTCACAAAGGGAGGCGTGTGATACATTGGAATGGAGAGTTGGACTGGAGTTCCTCTTCCCTGGAGTTGTTTAGGAAAAATGGCTCTTACCCCACACACATACACAAGATGATTGGGCCAAGTAGGTGTGGCCCTTCTGACCTCAGGATAGTTTTGCCTTGAGCAGGAGTGGATTCCCCTTAGCTGGAGTTCTCAGGCAATGACTAGATGAGGCTTACTGAGGATGCCACCAAAGGAATTCCTACTCAGGTACAGGTTGGTACAGGTACAGCGATCTCTGAGGGGAGATCCCCACCAGCTCTGGGATTCTGCAACATGGCAAATGATACCATAAAGTCACACAGAGTACAAGGATCTAAATTGTTTAGAAACTAGACAACCATAGGTCTAGCCAATTCCAACAGAGATGCCTCAGTGTGGATAACAACCCGTGCCCAGGACGCTAGGTCTAGTTCATTCTCTGTCTCAGGTCACTTGGACTGAATGAATGAATGAATGTATGAATGAATGAATGAACAAATAAATGTATGAATGAATGAGTGAATGAATGAATGATCTTCCTAGGCACAAGACAGGGGAGGTATGCACAGCTAGACAGTGAGTAGTTCATCTGAAAACAGCCCTGAGGCTTTACAGAACTAGAAAAACAATACGAGTCAACAATATGATTTTGTTGCTGTTCAGTAGTCTTTTGGTCATGTCCAACTCTTCTTGACCCCATATGGTATTTCCTTGACAAAGATAATGGAGTGGTTTGCCATTTCCTTCTCTATCTCATTTTACAGGTGAGGAAACTTAGGCAAACAGGGGTAAGTGACTTGCCCAGGGTCTCACAGCTAGTAAGGGACTGAGGCTGAATTTGAACTCAGGAAGATGAGTCTTCCTAACAAGAGGCCTGGCACTCTATCTTCTGCACCACCTAGCTGAATTCAACAAAAGTGTGATTAAGTAGTCCAAAAAAAGCAAATTTGATCTTGAGCCACATTGAGGAGTGTAGAACCTAGGAGGGGCTGTATTAGGAGGTGAAACATTTCCTCTGTACTTTGCTTTGGACACCGCATGTCTGCAATTGAGCACAATGTTAAGTTCTGGGCCCCATATTTTAGAAACTACAATAATATACTGGAGAGCATTCAGAAGGACTTTGAGATGATTGTTGAATGAAGAAACTGCTAATATTTAATCCCATGGGGCTCAAAGCAAGATCTGAGGGCCCCTAAGGATCTCTGAGACCCTTTCTTGGGGTCCTGAGACACTTTCAGGCAGTCCAAGATGTCAAAATTATTTTCATAGTACAGTAATACTAACACATTCTTTGCCTATTAAAATGATCCTCTCTTCCCATCTACATATTTAGGTGAGGCCAGGTTTTCTTCAGACCCTTCAACCAAAACAACATACAACATATCAAATGCAGAAGTAGATAGGAGAATCCAGCTGTCTTCCATTAAGGCAGACATTCAAGAGATCTGCGAAAACATGTAAAACAATGCCATTCTCATTTTTTTTATTTGTTTTAAAAAACATAGTTATTTTTCATTAAAATATTATTTGTGTTAATATGCCATGCGTTTATTACTATGATTTTAAATGAATTAACAGTTTAAAATTTTATTAGTTTTAATTTCTAATATAAGGCAAATGTAAATAGATATAGGGGCAGCTTGGTTAGCACAATAGATAGAGCGCAAGACCTGGCATCAGGAAGACCTGAGTTCAAATCCAGTCTCAAATATTGACTAACTGTGTGACCTTGGGCAAGTCACTTAACCCTGCTTGCCTTGGTTTCCTCATCTGTAAAATGAGCTGGAGAAGAAAATGGCAAACCACTCCAGCATCTTTGCCAAGAAACCCTAACAAAGAGTTGTACAAAACTTCAAAAATGACTGAATGACGAGTTGGACTGTCTTGGAACATAACAAGTTCCTAATTACAATCAAGACTGACTGCCACTTGTCAGGTATATTACAGAGATTTTGTTTTGCTACTACTTGGATTAGGTGGTCTCTGACATAATTAATACAAGTCTTCTTTATTGAACTGATTTCTGTCCTTTGGCCTGTCTCTCAAAATGCACGCATCCCTCTCCTCTCAGTCCTAACTGAACTCATTTCCTTGACTCCATAAGAAATTTCTTATGAGAGTCACAGATCTTGGACCTCCAAGGGACTCATCCCTTCCCAATCAACAACCCCAATAAACAGTTTTTTTCTTTCTACAACTGGGAGATATTGCAGAAAAGTGGAAAGAACCCTGTACTGATAAACAAGACCCTGGGTTTCAACCCACCATGTGACCTTGGGTAAGTCACTTCTCTGGATTTCAGTTTCCTCATCTGTAAAATAAGTGGATTAGAATAGCTTATTTCTAAACTCCTTTCTCTTCTAACATCCCATGATCTTATGATAATCTGTCTTCAAGCACTTTTGACAACCCCATTTGCACATCAACAATCAATATGCTAATTACAAACACTTGGCTACCAGTTGATTGGAGATAGATTAGGTATTTGAAAGGACTAAAACTGTTTCCTTAAGAATGTTGCCTAGATAATGATGGTGTACTCCCACAATGCTGGCTGCTAGGGATGCCAGCCAGGGCAGATGGATCACTTTAAATTCCATGGTTCTGAGAAGTAGGAGGGCTAAAGCAGATTGGGGGGGCCCAGACTAAATTTAGTGCCAATATGGGGAGCCCTTGAGAGTGAGGAGCATCAGGGTGCCTCTGGAGGGAGAAATCAGCCCTGGTCAGAAACAGAGCAGGGCAAAACTTCCCCACTAATCAGCAGTGGGATGTGGCTGTGAGTGATTGCTGAACTTCCGGGGAAACTAAGTGTCAAAAAAAGAAAAGTTCCCCTAAATCCAGGCTTATCATTTACTCAGGTGTCTTATCCTGGTACCAGACACTGAGGTCCTTTCTCGAACTAAACTGCCAAGCATTCAAACTCTACTGCAGAGAGCACAACTCCAATGGGCTGGCCACGTTGTTCTAATGCCAAATGTAAGCTTGTCTAAAAGACTATTTCATGGAGAACTCACACAGGGCAAGCATTCCCGTGGTGGCCAGAAGAAGTGATACAAGGACACTCTGAAGGTCTCTTAAGAACTTTGGAATTGATTGCATGACATGGGAGACACTGGCAAAGCAGAAATGAAGTAGCTCAAAAGAAGCACGGGATGCACAAATTTAGGGAATCCACCCCAAATGTTCACATGGACTATTTGTGCCCAACCTGTGGTAGAGCTTTCTGGGCTTGTATGAGTGCGATCAGCTACAGTTGAACTAATTGTAACTTGACTCTAACATAGTGATGTCATTTTGGTCCTATTCAAGAACAAAGGACAACAGTCAACCAACCGTTTACTCAGGTAGAGGTATTTAGAGATGAAAAGAGCTTTAAAGGTCATGGAAACCAACCCCCACATCTAAGTTGGAGGACCTGGATACAAAATTATGTGTGTGTGTGTGCGCACAAGTATGTGTGCACATACTTATATACACAGACACATATATACACACATATTATATGTATATACATACATATAACATACATATATATATATAGCTTCAATATTCATAGCATGTGGGACCATAGATAAGACATTTCATCTTTCTCCTCAGTTTCACCATTTATAAAAAGAGAAGATTGGACTAGGTGATTTTCTAAGATCCTCCTCCTAGTTTTAGGTCCATACCTGTAAAGTCCATGATGCTATAATCAGCATAGACTTTCCTAAGGTTTGCCTATCCTGAACTGTCTAAGCTGCTTTGGTTCTATCTCCCCCAGAGCCATATACTTTCCCACAAGCCAGTTGGGTCTGTCTCCAAGAGTTCAGTCCACTGAGCTCGCAAAATGTCAGAAGGCTCAGCCCCTCCCTGCCCCCACCAATTATATAGGGCAGTATCTCTACAGCACAGGTCCCTCCAGGTGGCAGAGGGCACTTTCTCTTATCACTCTAGGCTTGAGATGGATGAATGGAGCTTCCAGCTGAAGAATCCTTTCTCCCAAAGCAGGAAGAAAGGGGAGAATGTGTCCCAGTGATCCCAAAATGTACAGCAGCAAGGATGGATGGGCTTTTTTTCATAGGCTTTTTCAATAGAGTAGTTGTCTATTTTTGAGATGAAGAGAAAAAATAATTGGTAGCAGACAGAGTACTGGACTTAGCGTCAGGTAGACATGGGTTTCAATCCTGTTTCAGATACCTACTGGGGAAAGGAGGGAATAAGCAATTATATGGTGTTTACTACATGCCAGGCAGTATGCTCAGCACTTTCCAATTTAATCCTCACAACAATCCCATAGGGGTAAATGCTGTCATTATCCCCATTTTTCAGCTGAAGAAAATGAGGTAGAAGTTAAGTGACTTGCCCTGGGTCACATAACGAATAAGTATCTAAGGCAGGATTTGAACTTAGGTCTTCCTGACTCCAGGCTGGGCAATCTTACCATTCTGCCACCTAGTGCCTAGCTATGTGATCCTGAGTAAGGTATTTAAACTCTTTGAGCCTCAGTTTCCTCATGTGTTAAATGTGGGGGTTGGTCTCCATGACCTTTTTTTGGCGGGGGGGAGGGGGGGGAACAATCCCAACCACCTTTATTGTTACTACTTTTACCGGCAAGTCAGACAAATGAACTGATCCCAGGCATGGGGCCAGGGGGCTCCACAGCCCTGTCAAGCATAGTATTGCAAATTGGCTTTCTTCTTGGCCTCCACCTCCAGGATGCCCTCCATGTAGTCTTCATGGGTGATTTCAGTGGCCCCCAGTCAAAGCACAATCATTCCCTCTTCCACGCACACAGCTTTTCACTGGGCCCCATTGAAATCGTCTGTGCAGTGAGCCTCATAGTTCGCCTCGGGGCTCACATTCATCTTTCGGGAATGGATCTGCATGATCCTGGCTCTGGCTTCCTCACTGGGCATTGGGAACTCAATCTTGTGGCCTGGACGACCAGAGAGCAGCAAGGTGGGGTCCAGGATGTCCACCCTGTTTGTAGCAACAATCACCTTGACCTGGGTGTTAGGCTGAAATCCATCCAGCTGGTTCAGGAGTTCCAGCATCGTCCTCTGAACTTCTCAATTCCCTACCTTCTCACTGTCAAAGCGCTTGGTTCCAATGGCACCCAGTTCATCAATGAAGATAATGAAGGGAGCTTTCTCTTTGGCCATGCAAAAGCATCTCGGACAAACTTTGCTCCATCCCCAGTGAACATCTGGACCAGCTGGGGGCCAGCCAATTTCAGAAAGGTGGCCTTGGTCTGGGCAGCACATGCTCGGGCTAGCCGAGTGGTCTCCATGACCATTACAACTCCTTCCATCTCTAAATCTATGCTCCCTCATCTTGGAATTCACCCTCCCCTTAAGTACCCTCTCTGACATAATGGGGTGGGGTCAGAACTTGATGGAGGAGGCAGGGAGCTATGGCAGAGTATAAGAGGAGCTCAGCACCAAATACTGAGCTAGGGTCATTTTAGAGAAGCCTCAGGATGGCGGAGGAGTGGGCATCTTAGAAATGACCAGGGAGGCTAGGAGACCCGTGAGCAAATATAAACCCCTACAGCTCTGAGTCCTAGGATTGATCAGTCAATCAGGAAACATTCATTAAGTGCCTACTATATGCCAGGCACTGTTCTAAGCGCAGCTGGGGAGAATAAACCAAAAATGAGAAGAGCTTGCATTCTATCAGATCAGAGGATTTAGAACTGGTAAGAATCTTGGCAATCACCCAGTCTGATGCCTTCATTTAATTGACCCCAAACTGAACCCAGAGAGGCTGTTTGCACAGGAGCTCCAGCACTGTCTGACCCATAGCGGGTGCTTAATAAGTGCTTGCTGGTTTATCAGATCACTTTCCCAAGATGATAGAGAAAAGCACAAGTCAGAATTTGAATCCAGCTCTTCTGACACTTAATTCAGTACCTTTCCCTTTCCTTCTTATGGGCATGAGGAAGAAAGATAGGCAGCATTTTGTGGGGCCCTAGGCTGTCTTGTTGTAGTGCCAACAACTCAATACTACTCAGGCTAATGGACTCAGCAATTGGCCAAATTACTGCTATGTCTGAGCAGAAAATATGCTTCATGGGCAGCTAAGTGCTGGCATGGCCCTGGCCGAGCCTCCAGCCTCCTTCCCGCCCTCCTGCCCGTGGGCCTCTGGCCAGCCTCTCCTGAGAGGTGGGGCTTAGCTTCATCACAGTTCACAGGCTAAGCAAGAAGACGGCCTCTTCTTCTCCTGGGTCCTCCCCAGCTCTTGCCTGGTCCTTGAGTCAGTAGTCTTGTGTCCAATATTTTTCCAAACCAGCATCTTCCTGAGCGAGCCCCTGCTTCAGCTCCTACTAAAGGCCATGCTTTTAATAACCTGTTGAGAAGTGCCTGAGCCCAAGTGGAAAGAGAAGGCAAGATGGAGGGGGACAGGAGCAGGAGGAAGGGCACAGGTGGTGAGGAAGGGCTACAAATACAAGCTTTATCCTCTTATTTACGGACAGCCTTGGTAGTATTTGGGATGAGTCACACTCTCACACTTCATTCACAATCACACTGAAACACCGACATACTCTCTAGCATGTGTAGGCTCTCTCTCTCCTTCTCTTCTTCTCTCCCTCCCCTCTTTCCTCTCTTCTCTCTTTCTCCTTTCTCTCATCTCTCCTCTCTCTCCCTCTTTTTCTTCTCTCTCCTTTCTTCTTCTCCCCTCTTTTCTCCTCTTTCTCTCCTTTCTGTTTCTCTGTGTGTCTCTGTCTGTGTGTGTCTCTCTCTCACACACACACACATACACAGAGAGACAGAGAGGAGTATATTCTCCTTGTGAACTATATCCCTAAGTGAACTGTGGTGGACATAGAGATATAGAGATAGAAATATATGAAAGTATTTGCAGCATACCTACTAGGAAACGGGTTCAAACCCTCACAAAAGGGGCAGGATACAAAGTTAATAAAGCAGGAAAACAAAGGAGGACAACACACACACTCCCAGCTTCTCCATTCTCCCCTCTCCCATCCATCCTCCACACAATAATAATCTTCCTAAAGTCTAAGTCTGTCCATGCCACATCTCTGCTAAAGAACTTTCCATGGTTCTCTACCACCTCTAGGATGAACTGTAAAACCCCCAGTATGGCATTTAAAGACCTTCCCAATTTACCTTGAGCTTAACTGTCCAAGTTCATTACACATGACAACTTGATACACTTCCCTTTTCCATCAAACTGGTCCATAGTTCGTACAGGCTATGCTCCAAGCCAGGAAGTCACACTCTCTTCATCTCCACTTCTTAAAATCCCTAACTTTATTCAAAACTCAGCCTGCATCCACACCATCTCCTTTAGAAAGCCTTTTCTGATCTCTCTCAATATCAATATTCTCAATTTACCATCACCTTCCTGATGTCATTGGTCCTCTTCAGGAATGAAGGACAAACAACAAACAAGTGCTATGTGTATGATTATATAGGGGACAGCTAGATGGTGCAATGGATAGAGCAATGGGCCTGGAATCAGGAAGACCTGAGTTCAAATCCGCCCTCAGACACTTACTGGCTGTGTGACTCTGGGCAAGTCATTTAAAGCCTATTTGCTTCAGTTCCCCATCTGTAAAATGGGAACACACTGAAGAAGAAAATGGCAAACCACTCCAGTATCTTTGCCCAGAAAACCCCAAATGGGGTCATGAAGAGTCGGGCACGACTAAACAGGGAAATTTATATGTGTGTATGCATGTATATATAGAGACATATAGATACATGTATACATATAGTATAGGTGTGCTATAACCTAGAATCAGCAAATGCTACAAATGAGGGCTTAGTTTATTGTTTTGTTGATTGCCAGATCTAAGAAAGTGATGGAGAAAAATGTTATTGATGAAGATTAAGCCTAAAAGATTAAACCTAAACCTAAAATCTGTGATTTGTACATTATTTTTTCAGAAACTCACTTATTAAACATTTACCAGCTGCCCTAGTGAAACATAAACGCTACCTCCATCCCATCTTTTCAGAGGTAGGGGACTATGGGTGTGAAATACTGCAGATATTGTCAGACATGATGTATGTGTTGATTTTTTCCCCTCTTTTTCATTTGTTACGAGGGGTGACCCACTGGGTAGAACAGAAGTGAAGGATTCAGAAATGAAGGTGAGATAAAATCAAAAGATATAATAATAATGGCTACCATTGACACAGCACTTACGATTTGAAAAGCACTTTGCATATGTCATTTCATTTGACCCACAAAAGGGACTCTGTGGGATTGACGCTATTTTTATCTTCATTTGACAGACGAGAAAACTGAGGCACTTAGGGGCTGGGGAACTTGTCCGGAGTCCTATAAGTCGTAAGTGTCAGGGGCAGGATTTGAACTCAGTTCCCCTGACTCCAAGTCTAGCACTCAATCCATTGTTCCAACCTGCTGACTGTAAAAGTAAGATTGTTTTTAAAGAATGTTATCTTCTTGAGGGCAAGAACTATTTTTCATTTTGTCTTTACATCCCCAGTTCCTGGCAAAGTGCCCTCCACATAGTAGGCATTTAATAAATATTTATGAGATTGGATTGGATTGAAAACTGCCTTGAAGCTGCAACTAACCAACCCCTTCCTTCTTCTGTGCTGGGAAGGAATGGCTGGGGATACCTTTCCAGTTGCTATTCTGTCCTAGGAAGCTCCTTTCATAAGACTTTGTAGGCCTGGTGCTAAGATATAGCATCTTCCAGACCCAAAGGCTACTGATTGCAAGTGCTAGACAAGTAGCATCCTTTACCCTCCCTTAGATTACTAATAGAGGAGCTTGGGGAGAACAGAGACAGGGGACTCAAAAGTCTATTTTTCAGTGCCACGCCTGTAGTCAAGAAGACCTGAGCTCAAATCTGGCCTCAGACACTTACTAGCTGTATGACCCTAGACAAGTCATTTAACTCTATTTGCCTCAATTTCCTCATCCGTAAAATGAGTTGGAGAAGGAAATGGCAAACTACTTCAGTATCTTTGCCAAGAAAACCTGAGAAGGGGTCACGAAGAGTTGTGCATGCCTGAAAAGACCACACAAACAGCAACAAGTAACAACATTGCTGGACTAATAGCTTATCTGGAGAAGTGGAACACAGAGGACTCACAGCCTACATTCCTTGGAATTTGGGGAAGTTGTAGTTTGGGAAATCAGTGATGAGCTTGATTCTTATTTCTTGTTATCTGCTTTGCTTTCTATTTTAAGTAAAAAAAAAAGTTTGCATTTGTGTAGTATCACATGACTAATTCCTGCTGGTCAAAGGAGATTCAGAGGTCAGGGGTCCTTAGGAAGTGGTTCAATAGATAAATAGGTTCTAGAAATCTGAATGTGGCACTACACACACATACACATGCACATGCACATGCACACACATACACATGCACATACACATACACACATACACATTGATACATATGGGACTTTTCTTTTTATCATTGATCTTTTTGGGGTATTACTGAACCCCAATTAAATTGAAGGGTGTGGAGATTTTAATCATCTTCCTAACATAATTTCAAATTGCCTTCTAGAATGGTTGCAACAGTTCACAGCTCCACCAACAAATCACTAAAATGCCTATCTCTCCACAAGCCCTCCAATATTGCCCATCTCCATCTTGTCTCATCTCTGCCAATTTGCTAGACATAAGCAGAAACCTCAAAGTGGTTTTGGTTTGCATTTCTCTTTTTAGTGATTTGTAGCATTCTTTCATATCATTGTTAATAGTTTCCAGCTCTTCTTTTGAGAACTGCTTTTTCATTTCCTTTAACTACTTATCTTCTAGGCAATGCTTTTTGGTCCTATGTATTTGTGAAGGCTTTTTTCCCTACTTTCTTGTTTTTTTCTCTTTTCTCTTTTTCTGAAATTAGCAACAAATAAAATGAACATTTCCATATAAAAGTAGAACAGAAAAATTGGATTATACACGAAATTGAATTTCTATTACATGCAGCTTGCTTTTCCTTTTATGTATATAAAAAAAAATTCGACATCTAACTTTCAAAGTTATCTTACTTGTCTTTTTCCCGTTAGACTATGAGCTTGTTGAAGTCAGGGACTTTTTTGTCCAATCCCCTTAATTCTAGTGCCTTCCCTCTGTTGAATTATCTCCAATTTATCCTGTCTATGTCTTGTTCATAAGTTTTGTATGTTGTCTCCTCCATTAGAATGTCTGAGCTCCTTGAAGCCAGAAATTGTTTTTAGTATTTCTTTCTATCCCCGGCACTGTGCACAGTGCCTGGCACATAGATGGTGCTAATAAGTGCTAGGTGATTGATTGCATTAATTGGTTTCCTCCTTGACTTTTTTCTGTTCTCTTTAGTTCATTCTAAAGAAATTCTTTAGAGTGATGCTTTTGGGTTTTTTTTCCTTTGGGGAGAGTGGGTGGAATCCTAACCCTATCTGTTCTCTTCCTATCAGTTCCTCTCCCCTCCCCTCTCCCATAATGAAATAGAAAAAAATCTTTGCAATAAGTATAAATAATCA
Organism: Vombatus ursinus; assembly: GCF_900497805.2. Taxonomy (NCBI): domain Eukaryota; kingdom Metazoa; phylum Chordata; class Mammalia; order Diprotodontia; family Vombatidae; genus Vombatus; species Vombatus ursinus. The sequence goes on along the minus strand of NW_020954553.1, from coordinate 12,398,835 downwards.
CTTAAAATAAATTTCCATATTGGCCACATCTGAAAATGTATGTCTTATTCTAGTATATCACCTCTCTTTTAGGAAATTGGTGATATGTTTCACTATTGGTCCTATGGAAATATGACTGGTCACTCTGTTGATCAGAGTTCCTAACTCTTTCAAATTGTTTTTTTCCTTTATAGGGCTGTTGTTATCCAAATTATTCCTCTGATTCTGCTTTCTTCATGCTGCATCAGTTCATATAAGTCTTCCCTTTTCGGGTTTCTTTGAAATCATCCCTTTAATAGTGACATACACAACAATAATACTCCATTAAATTCATATACCATAATTTTTAAGCCATTCCCCAATTTATGGGATTCCCTTAATTTCCAGTTCTTTCCTATAACAAAAAGAGCTAGAAACAGTTTTGTACCTCTGGGTCCTTTTGCTCTTTCTTTAGCATATTTGGAGTACAGACCTAGTAGTGGCATCACTTGGTTAAAGAGGGTGAACAGTTTAGTACCTTTAAGATGATAGTTTCAAATTGCTTCCCAGAATGGCTGGTCCCATATGCTAGTGCTAATTTCCCATGTGTTTTGGATAGCAAACCCCTATCAGAGATATTTGATGCAAAGATCTTTTTCCCAATCAACTGCTTCCCTTCTCATTCTAGTTGAGTAAATTTTGTTTATGCAGAAGCTTTTCCATTTTGTGTAAACCAAATTCTCTATTTTATCTCTTGTCATCACATCTCACCCCAGAACCAGAGCTATGAAAGATGCCCGATCTGGTTCTTGTCTAATTTTTTTTATGGCTTAACCTCTAATATTCTGGTCACATATCCATTTTGAGCTTATTGTAGTCTATGTTGGCCTAAACCTAATTTCTGCCAAACTGCTATCCAGTATTCCCAGCAATTTTTGACAAATTCATTTATGTAATTTATGTTCTCCAGTTTATCAAAGACTGGGTTATTTAGTTCAATTGTTTCTGATTCTGCTTTATCTAGTCTGTTCCACTGATCTACTTTTCTATTTTCAACCAATATCATATCACTTTTATGATTACTGCTTTATAATATAATTTGAGATCTGGAAGTGCTATTCTAGCAGAGAATATTTTTAATAATAAATAAATTTCTAATGCTGGAATTTTTGACACCATAAGAAGTGCTGGGGAAATACTTGGAGGAACAGTTCATGAGGACATTTTTTTCTCATATTGAGCCACCTTATATAACTATCCTTTTGTCCCAATGGAATACACAAAACTTGGTAACATATTGAATTGGAGGGGGAGAGGAATGTGGGCTGGGGGAATGAGGGAGGAGGAAGGTCTAAAGATGATGGAGGAAAGAGGGAAAAGAGGTATGACTGAGTCTGAGTGACTGAGATAATGTTGGTCCCAACAAAAGAAGAAAAGAAAGTAACGGCATATACTAGTTTAGGAAGAAAAGTGATGAGTTTAGTTTTAGATATATGGTTGAGATACGACTAAGGTTATCTAAATGGAAAAAGTATACAGTCAATAGGAGATATGTAACTGGTGGGGAAGTTATTGGGTAGGAGTCCATAAACTTTCCAAAAACTATTTTAATAACAGTATTTCAATATAATTAGTTTCTTTCATTTTCCTTTGTAGTTTATATTATGCATTTTAAAACACTATTCTGAGAAGGGACCCCTAGATTTCACCCAACTGCCAACAGGGCCCATGGAGGGGAAGGGAGGGAGAGAGAGAGAGGGGGAGAGAGAGAGAGAGAGAGAGAGAGAGAGAGGACTAGGGCTCCAGACTTGACAAATAGATTTAGGAATCTTTGCATAGAAGTGGTAATTGAAGCCGTGGGAGTGAATGAAATCACCAAGACACAGCACAAAAGAAAAAAAGGAGGGTGACAAGGATAGAATTTGGGGGAACTCCACACTAAAGAAGTGTGAGGAGGATGAGAAGCAAGCATCATTGGTAAAGCATCATAGTGAGTTTGAAGTCGTTATGACAACATGTCTCAAAAGGTATGAGTTCCCCATCTCTGAAGTTATTTAAGCAAAAGCTAGATGACCACTTTCAAGGAGGGATATGTTGTTACATGAGGTTTCTACATGTACCAGATAGATAAGAAAGAGATAGTCTGTGAGGTCCCTACCAGTTCTGAAATTATGAGTCTATCTATATATCCCTTGAGGACAGGGACTGTGTTTTTATTGATCTTTGGGACATGATAGGATTCAATAAATCTTTGTTGAGGCAGCTAGGTGGTGCAATGGATAGAACTTGGAACTTGGAATCAGCTAGACCTGGGTTCGAATCCTATCTCAGAAACTGAATAGCTGTGTCACTTAATTCCTCTGGGCCTCAGTTTCCTCATCTGTAAAATGTGAATAATAATAGCACCTACCTCCTAGGGTTGTTGTGAAGATCAAACGAGTTAATATATATGTAAAGTCCTTTGCAAACCTTAAAGTTTGCTACATAAAGACTAGTGATTATTGAATGAACAAATGAAAGAATGAATTTTTCATTAAGCAAATAGAAAAGAGGAATTTATATATAAAGGCTTTTTAGAAGGGGATGAAGGGAGCTTTTTAAAAATTCTCATCTGCTCCTCCCTACCCCCAAGGAGGATTTCTTTAAAAAAATAAAAAACAGGTCATAACCATCTCTCTCTAAAAGGAAAGCTTCAGCCTCTGCCATAGGGAAATAAGCTTCCAAGGGACTGCGCCTTCTGCTAGAAAAGATGCTATTGCCCCCTAGAGGCATGTCCTGAGAGAGGTCTCCTCCCTTCCACCTCCTCCCCTTGGCAACCTCCTCTCCTGTTGGGAAGATGGGGGAGGGGGTCTAGGAGAGGGTGGTGGAGAAAGACTCAGAGGAGTCAGGATAGGATGGAAGTGAGAGAGGGACTCCTATGGGCATGGCTACTCCCAGGCAGGGGGCTCTGGGCCCCCATATGGGAAAGACTAAACAATATTTGTTAGAGGCAATGTTTTCCTTGTATGGGGTCCATAAGCTCTGCCACTCATTGCAAGGACCTGAAACAGTCACGATAATAGCAATGACAACATCATTTATTGCTGTTCTTGACAGTTTTCAAGGTGTTTCTAAGATGAGGGAAGGGACGATTATTCCCATTTTACAGATGGGGAAACCAAGGTCCATGTAAGTCACAGGAAGCTGCTTGCCCAAAGTCACACAGAGAATCAGTGCCAGAAGCAGGATTAGAACTCAACTTTTCCGACTCCTAGCCTAGTGCTCCATCCACTGTAGCACTCAGGATTTCAGACCCATCCTGAAATCATTCCAGCATAAAAAGCTACCCACCCTGCCTAAAGGTAAGGCAGTCCTGTAGTGATTCTATGGAGCAGGAAGATGAAGCCCGCCCACTCAGTTCCACTCCAGAGTCATTTTCCTCTTTTCATTTAGTGTTAATAAGCTCTTCCAGAGAAAAGATAACCCCTACTCTGCCTCTTTATGGGGAAAAACAGATGCCTCTCAGGAGTAGGGGGCCTGAGAGTCAGTATTATGGGGGAAAGGACTCCAGGAAGGTCCCTGGTCAAAATATATTTCAAAGCAGACTCACTGCAGCAGCAATCAGGGAGCAGAATTATTTTCCATTTTTTTCCCTTCTATATCTTGTCTTAAAATAAACTGATGCTGCCTGGAAATTCAGTGCATTTTAGAAGAAAAAGAAAAGAAAAACTCAAGAACCTCAAATCATCACTCTGGTGCCTCTGAAGGAGATTATAGTTTCCTGAACTGCCTTTTCTTTCCATCTCTCCCCAACCCCCCAACCCTCCACCCAGTGTAAGCCCAGAGGCACCAGAATTACAGACCAAGACACCCTCCTCCATCAGTCAGACAAAATCTAAGAGCCAAGAGACCTTGGTATATCCATCGCCCTACCCCTACCCCAAGAATGTAGGCAGTGGTCCCCTCTATCAGCCTTCCTGAAGATGCTTGAATACTTCAAGTGATAAGGAACCACCTTCTAAGCCAGGCCATTTCATTTGGGATTGTTGAGCTGAAATCATCCCCTCTGCAACTTCTCCCTGGGGCTGCTAGTTCTGTCCTCTGAGGCCAAACTTGCTTATTGTAGCCCTTCTTCCACGTCATCAACTTTCAGATACTTGAAGACAGTGATTATCCTATCCAAACACCGGCCCTGCCCCCCCCCCCCCCTCAACTCTCCTACTGGCTGAACATCTTCCAGGTCATCCTGCTTAGTCCACTGACAATATGGTTTCTAGCCCCTCACCCCAGCCAGGTCACCCTCCTCTGGATATTCACCTGCTTGTCAAGGTCCTTCCTTGGTGTCCAGAATTGGACCTGTTACTCCAGATGGCATCTGACCGGGAAAGATGCTAGAGGGGCCATCTCATATTCCCTCTCTTATTCTGGATATCCTGCCTCTTTCAATGCAGCCTCTATTTGTATTAGATGATTTGGCTGCCTCTTCAAACTGTGGATTTCCAGGGCCTTTTCAATCCACTAAGACCCTCAATTCCTTTTCATGCTAATTGATCCTAAGCTATGACTCTCAGCAGGTTGGGAGATGCTGAGTGATGTGGGGAGAGGGGCTGTATTGAGGAGGAACCCTGCTCCGCTAAGCCTAGTCAATGCCCCACCCACTCATCACCATCTCCTCTGTCTCCATCAGAGTTCCACTGAGTGGAAAATTCCCAGGATTGGAAATTAAGAGACCCCGGTCCTCACTCCAACAATGCTGTTTCTCCAGCAATTAGCTATCGTGTACCACCTCACAAGTCCCTTCCCAGGGGTGCTCAGCTTTCTCCATATGTAAAGAAAAAGGGAGGATTAGTCTATAAGAGCATTCCAACTCTGGCATTCTATATTCTAACATCTTATTGCCTAAGAGGTAGCTAGGTGGTGCAGTATGTAGAGCCCCGGACTTGGAGTCAGGAAAATCTTCATTCAAATACAACCTCAGACACTTGATAGCTGTGTGACCCTAGGCAAGTCATTTAATGACTGCCTGCCTTGGTTTCCTCAATTGTAAAATGGATATAATAATAATAGCACCTACCCCAACAGGATTGTTTGAAAATCAAAAGAGATTTTTATATACAGATGTGTGTATACATATATATATATGTATATATATGGTTTAACACAACGTCTGGCACATAGTAGGCACTTAATAAATTATTGTTTCCTCCCTCCCTAAGAGTTCTGCCAGTTCTGGAATCCTATTATTCTAGGGACGAACATTAATTTGTCTTTCTACAATCCTAGGAAGATCAGCCTTCATTTTTCCCCAGTAAGATAATAATAATAGCTCACATTTATACAGTTCTTTAAGATTTGGAAAGCACTCTGCATTCATTAACTCATCTGATCCTCACAAAAACCCTACTGGGATAAGTGCTATTATGAATGCCATTTTTACAGATGGGGAAACTGAGGCAGAGAGCTAGGCTTAGCATAGTACCTGTCATATGGTAAATGCTTGATAGAATGCTTGTTGACTTGACTTGACTTTTATATGACTCGCTGAGGGTCAGACCTCTAGTAAGCATCTCCAGGGAAATTTGAACCCAAGTATTCCTGATTTTAAATCCAGGGCATGCTGACTCTCAATTAGATTTGAGGTGATACTGAGGCTAAATTCTGTGGAGATGAATAGATGCACCTGGCTTCAGTTCAGCTGAAACGTGAGCTCCAAGGTCACATGTCCTGAGCATGCTAGGGTAAGAATCTTGGCAGCCTGCTCAGGGAGGGGGAACCTGTCACTCACAATCTGACAGAAGGCTCCCTCCCCCCCCCCCCCCCCCCACCACCCCCTTCAGTTCAGAGAATCACAGAATCTCAGAATCTCAGAGCTTGAAGGGTTCTCAAGGGGCATCCAGTCCAACTCGTTCCTGAAGAGGAATCCTTTCTCTAGCCTCCTCAACAGGTAAACAAACATCCAGCTTCTGCATGGATGATCCAAGTAACATCTAGACATAGCTTCTTCCCTCCCCACCTCTCTCCTTCCCTGGGGTGAGATCAGGATACCAGGCTTTAAAAAGCACCAGTTAGGGCAGGATCATAGGGTCCTGGAAGTGACTTCAGAAATCATCCCTCCCAGCCCCTTCATCTTTTTTTTTACAGATGGGTAAACTGAGGCTCAGAGAGGCTAAATTCAAAAAAGCTGAGAGCAGAACAGAGGTCCCCCTGATTCTAAGCACCGGGACTCTCTCTGCCTCTAAGGAGGCCAAATTTCACCCCAAGCATCCCCTCCTCCCCAGGAAGTAGCCTGGAGCACAGCCCCAGACCACCAGCCTCCATTCACCATGGGACAAGGGCACTGTGCCGACGCAGCTGTGGAGGTATGGCTGCGCTCACTCCCACCCCAGCGGAGCTGCTGCTGCTTCTGCTACGGCGTTGGCTCCCCTGATTGCTAATTTAGATTTTCCTGACATCCCACACGGTAGAATCAGGGGAAATAAAATTACCAAGTTATTCACTCCTTTTGTACAGCTGAGGGGCTGATTACCTGTCAGTCAGGCCCACATTAACATCTGACACTGTGTGCATAACAATTACCCCCATCAGATTAAGGAAACCTTTTCCTTTCTCCAAAGGGAGGCCTGGCAGCAGCTAGGGGAGGGGAGGGGATGGGAGGGGTGGGGTGGGGGGTGGGAAGGAGCTGCAGAAGGGAGAGGGAGGAAATTCAATCAGCATAATTAGCTCAATCAGAAAGAGCTTCTCTTCATCAGGAAGATGGAGGGGAGGGGGGTGTCGGGAACTTGAGCCAGCCTGCTTGCCTATGTCAACAGGGCCAGAAAGAGGCCAGGGCACCCTCCAGCTGTTCCCACCTCCTCCCCACCACCACCCTTTCCCCTCCTCCCCACCCCCCACAAAAACAACCACCTCTTACCCAAAGAGCTGAGGGAAATCTCACCTCCGATTTAGCTGGAGTGAGATGCACCCTATTTGTCACGTGGAATCTCAGTGTTGAAAGAGACCTCAGAGGCCGCCCATTACAGCACACTCGTGAACTAGAATTCCGGTCTGTGACATACCTGAGGAGGGGTGCTCCAGCCTCTGCTAGGGCACGCACTGCCTCCCAAGGCGACCAGCTGATCCCAGCCCTCAGAATTAGGGATGGGGTTTTTTGTTCACTTGTTTGTTTTTTGGCCACAAGCTTAAAACTATCTCTTTCCAACTTGTCCATTGTTCTGGGTTTTATCCTCTGGAGCCTTGACAGAACCAGAGTAAACTTCTCATTCACAAGGCTATCACATTCCCCAACTTCCCCAACCCAAGTCGTCTCTTCTCCTGGCTGAGCCATCGGCCCTTGGGAGGAGGCCATGGATTTAGTGCTCAAGGAAATCTCCATCTAGTGCAGGGTTCTTAACCTGAGGTGCACACAAACACACACACACACACACACACACACACACACACACACACACACATTCCTTCCTGAACTTCCCTGACCTTACTTGACTCTTTTGAACCCACAACAACTTGCTTCTCATGGCCAACATGGCAAGATGCCTACCTAAAAACAGCCTCCAACAAGGAAAAAGGTAAAATAAATTGTATCCTGCACCCCAGTCCAGCCCAGTCTGACCTGACTCATACTGACCTAACTCACATTTGTAGGCAGTTGCTATACAATGGAAAAGGCACTAATCTTCGAAGGGACCCTGAGAGGCCATCTAGTCCAGCCATCTCAACTTCCAATGAGAAAACTAACGCCCCAAGTTGGGGAGTGACATGCCAAATATTACCCATGGAACATATTCCTCATGAACAAGACACTCCATCTCTCAGCTCCAGGCATTTTCTCTGACTGTCCCCCGTGCCTGGAACAATCTCCCTGATCTTCTCTGACTAATGACCTCCCTGGCCTTTAGTCTCAACTAAATCCCAGTCTTCTACAGAAAGCCATCCCTAACCCCTCCTAATTCCAGTACCTTTCCTCTGTTAATTATCTCCCATTTATCGTGTGTGTAGCTTACTTTGTATATGTTTACTTGTCTCCTTTGTTAGAATGTAAGCTCTTTGATGACAAGGCCTGTCTTTTGCCCCTTTTTGTATTCTCAGCTTAATAAATATTGATTGATTGATTGCTTGAACCCACCTTTCTGGTCTTCCCATAGAATCATTGTCTTAGAAACATCGGAGAAGGGAAGCTACCTGCCCGGCAGGCAATTTGTCAGCATTCCTCAAGTTTCTGGGGTCTTGACCCTGACCTTCAACTTGACCAGACTTCTGGGAAGAAGAGAACCCCACAGAGACCCTATCTGGGCATTGAGAAGCTCAGGATCAGTGCCTGAAGAAAGGGAGACTTAGGAGGGAATGCAATAGATATCTTTCAAGTCTTTGAAGATCTTTGAAGAGGGATTAAACTAATTCTCCTTGGCTCCAAGAGCAGGACCAAAAGTGGAATAAGAGAGGTGAACAGGTTTGATAAAAGAAAAAAAATTTCTTAGCAATTAGAAGCTAATGTGAGGCAAAAGTGGAATGGGCAGCCCCAGGAGAGAGTGGGCTCCCCTTTGATGGAGGTCTTTAAACAACCTCTGAACAAACATCCATTAGGACTTTCATAGGAGAATTATTGTTTGAATTTGTGTTGGACAATAATCTCTGAAGTCAACTTCCAACTCAGACATTCTGTGATTCTATGTGTGGGAAGGAAGCAATCTTGGTCACAATTCCAGTATCTCCTTCATAGCAATCAGAAAGTTCTCACTAAGTGTCTAACCTGAATCTCTCTAAATGTCTAAATGGTCTACTCTTGTCCTGACCTCAGTGGAATCAGACAGCAGACACATACATTCAGAATATTTCCTTCCTTATAATTCCTGCTTACTCACCTATCTGCCCATCCTTTGGGTAGGAAAGATTTGTTTCCAGGGACTATGTGGAAATATTCCTTCCTTGTCAAGGACAGAGTTTACTCTGGAAGTTTCAATAGCTACTGAAAAAGTCTCCCTCCACTTTCAGGAACACCTTCTTTCAGGCTGTCAAGGAGAACCATTCTCTCAAACAAGTCTCTCCATGGAGAAGCATGGTAGTCCAGTGCTGGGAATGGACTACTGGGACCCAGGATCAAATCTTAGCTCTACCACTCAGCAGTCATACGACTCTGAGCAAAACTCTCATCCTCATAGGATAACTTGACTTTGCTAATAGCATCTGACAAGAGACAATGCAATGACCAGACTGGAGAATCTGAGTTCATGAGTTCCAGAAGGTCAAAAGAGAATACCTGGACAGTGCCCCAGGGTTCAGGTTTTGCAGTCAGTTCAGCATCAATGCTCCAAGGAGAAAGAGACCCAGCCCAGCAGTAGCTGAGACAAGTGCTCACCTAGCTGCATTTGGATGTGAACTCGGTGGGACCAAACTGTAGAATTCAGCTAAGTTTATGCCCACTCTCCTGGGAAAACAAAGTGGAATAGAGGAGAATGTGCTCCTAAGAGGTATTGTGGCAAAATGTTTGTCTTTATTCTTACTGTCTTTTCAAAGTAAATATTCCTTTGTAAAAACTAATTGATGCTAAAGTGGTTGAATGGAAGTGAGGAGCTAGTCACTGGCACAAAACAGTGAGCAAAATTGTGCTCAAGCTGATGGCAAGAGAGAAGAGACACTGCAAAAACCCTTAGCATGCTTTGGAACCCTGAAGAAAGATGTAGCTGGCTCTGGGACAGTAGAGCAGATCATATTCGATGTGAAGGACAATACAATATATTTTAATTAGGTGCACCAGCACTATATGCAAGGCACCACACTAGATGCTAGGGAAACAATGCAAAATGAAAAATGTTCTCTGTCCTCACGAAGCTTATACCTTTGCTCCATTATGGTCCCTGGTGTCAGTTGTTTCCTTCCCTCCCCCCACCAAAACAGAATCAGTCCCATTTCTTGAGTTCCACAGCTGTGTCCCTGTTTTCCATTCTTCTAAAAGGCAGATATTTGCCCCTTTTGTTCCTGATTTTTTTTCAGCCTGATAGAAGCTCCCAGGATTAATAATGGCAATAATAATAGTGATAATAACAATAAGAGTGCTGGGGAGTTTTTTCAGTTGTAGCACAAGCAACTTACCATTATTTCTGCCAACAAATTAGTCTTAATTGCACAGTTGCATCATTAGGTGGCATTTAGGAAAATGTAGGTCTCCAAGTGTCAAGGAAATAATTTGGGGAATGAAACATCTGAAATTTAAAAAGAAAAAAAAAGACCTTAGATACTTAAAAAGAAATCATTGATTGAATTTTCTAATTTATCCTTCTAACTTCTCATTTGGTAAAAGGTGGATGACTCCAGGGTGTGTTTCTCTGCTCTGTCTTTTGGAACAGCTGCTTCTATGCTCACACTGTTTTCACCAAAAATTTCCCCACTGCCATGACCTAAAATAACAGGGATTGCTTATCTTACAGAAGAGAAGCCTGAGGCAAGACCTGTGTGATTCTTTTAATTGAAAAGATGTTATACAAAGGATGTAACTAGTTGTCCTTTGTCACCTCCTGAGGATCAAACACGATAAGATGTGCTTAAAATGCAACAAGAGAGAGTAGAGATAGACCAGACGGAGCACTTTCTGACAGTGACATAGCCACTGGAAGAGAAGAAGGAGCCAACCTTTAAGAGCCACTTTTTGGGGGGGGGGGTTGGAGGGAGGGAGTGTGCTTTAGAATCAGAAAACATTTTTTGTCCACAAGTCAAGGCTACAGAAACCAGGAGCAAAAGACAGTGGGGAGCCTCCCTTTTACCCAGGGCACGAGATCTTAGACACCTCGATATAAGATCACCTCTGCATCCTTTCCTTTCACATGCTGATTGCAACCAATATACGTCAGTTTCGGCATGAAATGTACCACAGATGGAGAGTTGGAATATTCACGAGATTTGGAGGAGGGGGGAGGGAGTGAATTTCTTTTCTCCTAATCTCCTCACAAAGTTATAGAAGAAATCTTGAGCTGTGAATCATCCCTCTTTACAATCAAGCAGTTATTTAAAATGGAAAGAGAGCAAGAGAGAAAGAAAGAAAGATTATCACCCAACGGCTCTATCCCAAATTTTCCAGCAATCAGCCTCAGAGATGTATCTAATCTCACAGTGAGCAGTTTTCCTGATTGAGGGAGCTAATTGCAGGGCTGACACAGCTTCCCAGGAAAATACTCATGGACCAAATTGCAAGGCACTACCACCAAGCACAAAAAAGACACGCATGTTATGGCCCATGGCCTGTGGGTGAAAATTCTCCTGTATACTGATGGACCTGCCACACTGCAAATGGTCAGATTATCCCTTCACTAATAGAGGCCCTTACAGCTATTCAAAATCATTAGCATTATTAGTGCTGATTTGAATTAAGTTTTACAAACAGACCCTTGCCCAAGATAAGACTCTCTACATCAAGAAAAGCTCTCAAAGCCTAAATACACAAAGTCTAAAATCACAGTTTTGTACTAGGGTCATTGTTTCAGAGGCAACTTGGCATTTACATTACTTCTGACCTTTTTTTAAAGTGTGTTAATATGTCCAGCAAAACATACATGATTACCAAATGCTCTACTTTAAAAAAAATTCAATTCAATTCAATAGCTAGTTATTACATGCTTAATCATAGAATAGCATTTATATACCCACATAACTGTTTTCATTCAAAGCAGTCCCCTTAAGATGATTCCCTTCTGGGCAGGCCCTTCTCATTACTTTGGCAGTTATGTTAAGGATGAATTGGAGAAGGGACAGATGAGACAGAAAAACCGATTAGGAAGGGGCATCAGAGAGAGGCCTTGAATACTCTTAGCACATTCCTTCGGATCTCCTCCGTGTAGGCAAATCTTCATCATTCAAGTCAAGGATTCCTAGTACTGTCATTCACAGGCCCCCACCAATGTGTTTCCCACTGACTGCCAGTCAAGAATAGTAGTTATAAAAATATACCTCCAATAAGTTTGAGATGCACTGTCCCAGAAATACACACATGGTCCTGGGGGAGATTGGACTTTAACTTAAAGTCCAACGGTAATGAGGGTTAAAGGAAGACCCCAGGCCCAAAAAAGGCCCCTAAATGAAATAGTCAGGTCACAGATTACAAAAGTATTTATTGTCTGAGAAGAGCTTGCAAGGGAGCAGAGAGGGAGAGAGAAAGTTCTTAGCTGCTCAAAGAGGAGTGGAAAAGGGTAAGACATTAATAGTTTCTAGAGGCTTTCAGACTGGGAGTGGGGATTAAGGGAGAAAACATCTGTAGGCACACTAAGCTAGGGAGCAAGCTATTTAGAAAGTCCTGAGCAAGGTTGAGTCTGCAGCTGATGCTCAAGGTTGCCGTTCAGCTGGTCAAGGCTGGTTTTGTGGTTTCTGACAGCTACAGGCATCTCCAAATTCAGCTAGAGTTCACTGGAAAAGGATTACTGGTTTGTCAAGCAGCCCTGAGCCTCAGAAATCCTTCTGACTGTCTGGTTGCTAAATAAGACCATTGTCCTACTCCGCTGTGAAGAAGGTAAGTTCTAACATATGGTATAGTCATTACAGAGCCCATGTTCGCGTAAGGCACACATGTAGTGAACATGCATGGCAAAGGGGTAAGTCACCAGTCCTACTTACTGAAAGTCCTTTTCTCTTTTCATGGAATCCTTATGAAATCCCCCTTAGGTATAGCTCTTTGCTGGGTTCCAAGGGTCAATGCCCTTTTGAGTCCATGTAACTATCACTCATCTTCACCACAAGCAATCACAATCACTGAAGCTACCTTTACTTAGGCATGTCTCCTACTGGTACAGTTTCTCTGGTGTCATCTGGATGTACTCACTGCCTGCTACTAATCCAGCCTCTCTGATGACATGGTCAAGGAGGTAGGAGGAGGAGAGGAAAGAGAGTGGTGGTTAGCCAATTAGCTGTTCCCTCCCTGAAATAATTTTAAACCTCACAAAGTAATCATGAGATATAGACCATTTTGTTTCCATACTTAAAACACCATCATGTCCTTACACTTATTAGAGTAATTGAAATGGGAGGTGTGGAATCCCCTTCCCAAGGTAAATTAGGGTTAATTCAGATAGGAGGCTGTGGGGGAACACCTTCCTTTACACTTTCATAATGTTACTACCTTGCTCAAAAACCTTCAGTAGCTCCTCACTGAAGGGCAAAAAGTCCTCAGCGACCCACAATCTGATTCCAACCTATGTTTTAGTCAGTCAGTTGGTAAGACAATAAATAAATATATCCATATATACACATATATATGTATGCATGTATATACAAAATCTTCTATATACCAAGCACTGTCCTAAGAGGTGGGGATACAGAGAAAGGCAAACAACAGTCCCTGCTCTCAAGGAGCTCAAGATCTAATAGGAGAAGCAACATGAAAATAATTGTATACAACAAGCTATAGAAAAGATAAATAGGAGAGAGTAAATAGAGAGAAAGCATTAGATTTAAGGAGAATTGGAAAGGCTTCCTGTAGAAGTAGAATTTTAGCTTTGGACTTGAAGGAAGCCAAGGATGCCCAGAGGCAGAGATAAGAAGAGAGGACATCCCCATCGTGGGGAACAGCCAGAGAAAATGCCTAGGGTTGGGGGATGGAATACCTTGTTCAAAAAACAATGAGGAGGTCATTGTCACTGGATGGCAGAGTGAATGGGGTAGTGTGTAAGGTATAAGAAGACTAGAAATGTAAGGGGAAAGGTTGTTAAGGGCTCTGAACATCAAAACATAGGGTTTTATATTTGCTCCTGAAAGTGATAGGGAATCACTGAAGTTTATTGAGCAGGGGTGTAACATGGTCAGACCTACACTTTAAGAATATCACTTTGGCAGCTAAGTGGAGGATGAACTGCAGTTGGGAGAGACTTATGGTAGGTAGACCAACCAGCAGTAATGTAGTATTGTAGTAATGTAGTAAATGTGTAATAAATAAATAATGTAATAATGCCTGCACCATCACCTGTAGACGGGTGTCAGTGTCAGAGAAGAGAAGCAGAGGGGGTGGGGGTGGGGTAGAAAGATAAAATTGTCACAACTTGGCAACAAATTGGATGTAGGAGAGGGTGAAAAAAAGTGAGGAGTTGAGGATGACATTTAGGTTGTGAGCCTCAGTGGCTGGGAGTTTGGGGGGACCCTCAACAGTGATAAGGAAGTTGAGAAGTGGGGAGGTTTGGGTGAGGAGGGCAAATAATAAATTCAGTTTTGGATGTGTTGAGTTTAAGATGTTTACAGGACATCCAGTTCAAGATATTCAATAGGCAACTAGAGATGTGAGACTAGAGGTCAGGAGAGGAGTTAAGGCTGGTTAAGCAGATTTGAAAATCATCGGCATAGAGATGATAATTGAATTCATAGGAAGTGATCACCATGTGAAATAATACAGTCAGTGAAAAGGGTCCAGGAGAGAGCCTTGTAAGCTCTTGTATGGTTAGCGGATGTGACCCGGAGGAAGATTCAGCAAAGGAGACTGAGGAAGAGCAGATGGGTAGAAAGAGAATCAGGAAAGAGCAGCATCACAAAAACCTAGAGAGAAGAGAGTAATAATGAGGAATGAGTGATCATTAGTGTCAAAGGCTGCAAAAAAAAAAAAAAAAAAAAAGATGAAGACTGAGAAAAGGTCATTAGATTTGGCCATTAAGAAAGCATTGGAAAAAAAATTTTGATTTAAAAAAATAAAAAAAGAGATCATTGATAACTGTGGAGAGAACTGTTTCAGCTGAATATCAAGGACGGAAACCAGACTTCAGAGAGTTAAGAAGAGAGTGAAAGGAAAGGAAGGGAAGTAACTATTGTTTCCAATCTTAAAGCCTTGAAAGAAGAGAAAGCCAGGCTGACTGAGCCACCTGTGTCTGTGCTTCGGCTGAAAGCAATCCCTCCATATTTTGTAATAAAAATAGCTTACAGATGTATAGTGCTTTAAGGCTTACAAAGCAGTTTCCTCGCAGCACTTCTCTGAGGCAGGTAGCACAAGTGTTATTGCCCAATTGAAGGCACGGAGAAGCGGTTTGCCTTCTAATCAAACAACTAATCAGCCTCCCAGTTAGGACTTGAATCTCAGTCTTCTGACTCTAATCTCAGTGCTTTTTCTGGCACCACACAGGAAGCTGAGGCTCAGAAAAGATCCACAACTTGGGCACAGAAACAGCCTGCTAGGAAGAGATGGAGCCGCCACTCAAGCCCAGATTGACAGAATGGAAGTTTCTTGAGGACAGGAACTCGTTTATTTGTATCCCCATACACCTAGCATGATACCCGGCACCCAGGAAGGGCTAAATAAATGTTTGTGGGCTGATCCATCGGTTGATCATCTGACTCCAAACCTAAGGCTTTCTTCACTCAGGTAGACTGATCTCTTTCATCTCCTTCAAGGCCCACCTTATGTCACCTCCTTCATGAAGCCTTCCCTGATTAGACCAGTCAAGAGTATGTTCTCCCTTCCCTTAATTCCCCAAGCATCCTGCTTGCATCCAACCTGAGTACTTAGCATGGCCTGCCTTACATTGCAGATATATGTGTACATTTTGGTACTCTCTTGTAGACCCCACTACTATTTATTTCAGCCTTCTCTCCTTACCCCAGTGGCTTCAACCCTCCTCTTTGTGTGGGAGTCTTCTTTCCTTGACCCCTGCCTAAGCTTACTTGCCTTCTTATAATTCTCAAGGCCCCTGGAAGGTGTGCAAAATGTTTGCCTAACCCTTCAAAGCCTTCTCTCCCTGAAGTGGTCCCTCCCTTCTCAAGCATCAACAGCACCAGCCAGCCAGCCTCATGAAATACTAATGTGGTGTGAGCTAGCCTTCAATGGGGCCAAGTTCAGGGCCCCTGAGAGAGAATCAAACTTTAAAGCCAACTTTTTGTTTCTTCTCTTAATACTAAACTGAGGCCTAGGGGCAGAAAATAAGGGAGGTAAATCTTGCAGAGTTCTAGTATGCAGAGCATGGGCCAATCAGGTCCAGAAAGAACCTTTGACTCTATTGTTGATTCGATCATTCATTCCTTCTAATAAATATTCATGAAGGGCCTACTCAGCCTCAGTCTCAGTGCTGAAACCTGGGGAGAGAATTAGATAAGAAATAGTCCAAGTCCCAACAGCAGTCTAATAAGGGAGGGAGGAGGGGACAAAACACAAAGGCCGAGAACTAGAAATCTCAGTAAGAGAAAGACAGATTACTAGGGAAGAGTGGGGTTCTGAGAAGGGAGAAAGCACTCTGATTAGGGGCAGGGTGGAAATCAGGGGAGACTCCCTGCAGGAGGTGATATTTAATCAGGCCTTGAAGGGCAGATAGGAATTCATCCAATCTGGACTAGGGAAGATATTCTAGGCAAAGGAGGGACAATGTTAATAAATGCAAGGAGGCCAGACAACAGAACGATAAGTAGTGTAGTTTGGATAAGGCTTAGAATAGGTGAAATGAAAGACGAATCAAGAAAGGTAGGCTCTGTCCAAAGGATAGAAGGCTTTGAGGGTCACACTAAGGAATCTGGACTTAATTCTGCAGGCCAGGGAAGGCTTTGAATGGGGAAGATGGCTTGGAGCTGGGAATGCAGCATGTCAGAGGGTTAAGGGCTATGATCAGAGCTGTGTTCTTTAGGATGGGTTGTTGGAAGTAGAGACCCTGGTTAGGAGGCTATGGTAATAGTCTGGTATTTCAAGATCTGTCACGTGGAAGAGAGATTTTATTTAGGATCATATATTAGAGATGAAAGGAATCTTGGAGGTGGAAGGGACCTGGGCTAGTCTGGTTCAACCGTTTCCCTTACAAATGAGGAAATCAAGGCACAGAGAAATTAAGTGACTTGCCAAAGGTCACAGAGCTTGGAAGTGCCCAAGTAGGAATTTGATGATTCCCTCCCCAGAGAACCTCTGACTCCAAATCCAGCATTCTTCTAGTACGTGCCTTCTTACTCTCTGGACTTCACCTCCCCAACAGTAGCCTTCTCACTCCAGAGATGGCAACATCCTGCCTCCAGGGTGGTCACGGAGCTCAAAAACAGGAAGGGATGGAAAGTTCTTTGCAAATCTTAAAACATAATGCCAACTCTTATTACTGGGTTGATGATGAGGGGAGAGTCAAAAATGTCTCTGAATTTTGAGCCTAGATGATAGGAAGGATGACAGTGCCATCAATAAAAATAAGGAGGGGCAGCTCGGTGGCACAGTGGATAGAGCACCAGCCCTGAAGTCAGAAGGACCTGAGTTTAAATCCGGCCTCAGACCAAACACTTGACACTTACTAGCTGTGTGACCCTGGGCAAGTCATTTAACCCCAACTGCCTAAAAAAGAAATAAGGAACCTAGCCGTAGAGAGTGGGAAGAAGATGAGTTTAATTTTGGACAAAGGTTCATAGGTTTAGAGGCTTAATGCTTGAAGGGATCTTATAGGTCATTTAACACAAGCCCCTCATTTTACAGATGAGGAAACTGAGACTCAAAGGGATTTAAGTAATATGCCCATAGTCACACAGCTAGTAAGTGGAAGAGTTGGGATCTGAGTCTGGGTCTTCTGCAAATGCTGGTGGAATATCCAAGTGGAGGTATTTAGCAGCCAGTAAAATATGCAAGATTAGAGTTCAGAAAGGAGGATGGAGCTGGATATATAGATTGAAGGGTCATCCACATAAGGGGAAGGGTTTAAGTCATGGGAGTAAATGAATTTGCTGAAGAAGAGAGAAGAGAGGCAGACAAAGACAAAGACGGAAAAGAGATAGATAGACAGAAACAGAGGACAACAGAGGCCAGAGTCTCAGGGAAAGACATTAAAGGCTTAGAAGGAGTAAAAGAAGCCAATGAAGATGAGGCAAAGATGTTATCTGGAAGATAAGGTGAGCTATTCTATACATAGGGATAAGTGGAAGGAGGAAGGGGAGGTTGAGAAGTGGGATGACATGGGGACTGGCCCCATCCCATCAGAAGGATGTTCTGACAAGTGGCAGAAGGAGACAGGCAATTTCTCCGGGCTGGTCCAGTTGAACTCCTCCCATTGAAGCACTAGGTCCAGTCCTGTCACTAATGTACTTTGTGATCGTTGCCTCTTTGGGTCTCAGTTTCTCTCTGTAAAAATAATGGAATTGGACTAGGTGGTCTCTAAAGTCCCTTCTAGTTGTAATATTCTATGTTCCGTGTTCTAAGGTTCCTGCCTATGTCTGATATTGTGTGTTCTAAGGTCCCTTTTAATCCTAATATTCAATTTTTTTAATGTTCTGAAGTCTTGCCTAGCTCTGATAGTCTATGCTCTATGCTCTAAGACCCTTTCCAAATCGAATATTCTGTGTTTTATATTCCAAGGTCCCTTTGAACATCAATGTTCTTTTTTCTGTGTTCTAAGATCCCTCCCAAATCTATATTCTTCTTTCTGTGCCCCTCCCAACTCTGACGCTGTGGGTACTGTATTCTAAGGCCACTCCCATCTCTAACAGGCTGGATTCTGACAGTTCAGCAGCTCTGAACCACAAAGGGACACACCAGTCACACTCATAAGCCCCTAAAAGCATCAGGATTTTGGACAGCAGCCACAGACAGTCCTAAAACTTCAGGCCCTGCCTGGTTGAGGGATGGCTAGACAAGATGGGGAAGGCTGCCTGTCAGCCACCAGCTGGGAGATGTTTTGAATGACACAGCACATTTTGGGCTTCATGTGTAATGTTAAAATAATAACAATATTTGCATTTAATCTAGCCCCATTCAAACAGTCCCAGCAGGCTTTAGTGGAACCAAACCAAAGCAGAACTAAGGAGGAAGATGGAGACAGAACCTCCTGTAATCTCCAGTAAGTTCTGTAATTTCAAAAGTATAAGAGACTTGGCCTCTTCAGAGACAATATAGACACCCCAGAGGAAAAGTAATAACTGACAAATGAACAGAGAGACCTACTGTTTATACATTGGAAATCAGCATAGAGAAAAGAGCACTGGTTTAGGAGTCAAAGAGCTTGCATTCTGCCTCTGATACTTACTAGCTGTGTGATCTTGGCCAAGTACTTTAACTTCCTTTTGCCTCAGTTTCCTCATCTGAAAAATGAGAGGGCTTAGACCAGATGGTCTCTGTGGTCTTTCTTGATCCTATGATCTTATTCTTCCACATACACATTTCTTCATTTAATCCTCATAACAGCCTTGCCAGAGAAGCAGGTAGGGAGTACTATAATTTTCATTTTGCAGGATGAAAAATTGAGGCCCAGGGAGGAGAAGCTTGGTCATGACATCCTCATGAAGAAAAAGAAGAGATAATAGGCTAGGTGACAGGTTTCTTGGTTAGATTTGGAACTGGTTGAGGGAAGACATCCAAATAATGGTTCCATTTTTAACCTGAAGAAAGGTCTTTGGCAGAATTCACTTTGGCCCTGGGCTCTTCCACATCTTTATCACTAAGTGAAGGCAGAGATGACACGATGATGACATTCGTGGGATGACACAGAGTTTCATAGATTTTCCCCCCAGAATCAGAAAGGAACCTTTGAGACATCTTGTCCAACCATATATGAACAAGAATTCACTCTGCCAACATGCCTGACAAGCTTGTACTTGAAGACGTCTGGTGAAGGGGAGGCCACTACCTCCCAAAGTGGTCCATTCCTCTTTAGGACAGATCTAGTTATTAGAAAGTTTCTTCTAACTTAAAACCTAGATTTTTTCTTTGCAGCTTCTCCTGACTGTTCGTCATTCTGCCCTTTAATGCCAAAAAGAATATGTTTAACCACTCTTCCATTGGACAGCTCTTAAGGTACATAACAAAAACTGCCAATCCTACCCACTGCCAAGCCTTTTCTTCTCCAGGGAAAACATTCCCAGGACCTTCAACTGGTCCTCAGATGTTAGAGACCTGAGGTCCTCACCATACTGATTGGCCTCCTCTGGGCACTCTCAGCTTGTCAACATCCTTTCTTAACCATGCTGCCAAGAACAAAGCCCAACACTACAGATGTGACCTGGCCATGGCAGAATGCAGAAGGACTATCTCCTTCATGGATATGGACACTGTGCTGTCCTTCATGTGATCTGAGATCACATTAGCTAGCTCATCGATATACCCCACTCTTGGTTTAAATTGAGATTGCCACTCACCAAATCCCTAGAGCCTTTTCAGAAAAACTACCTGGCCAATGCTTTCTCCATCTTACACTTGTTTGTTTTTTAAAACCAAGCATAAAATCTTAGATAGACGGAGAGAGGGAGGGAGGGAGAGAGATAGTAGATAGAGAGAGAAAAATGGGGAGATAGATAAAGAGATAAATAAATGGATAAATGATAGAAGATAAATGAAAGATACATAGTAGATTAATGATAGAGATAAAGATATAGAGATAAATGGATAGATGATAGAGAGAAGAAACAAATAAATGAACAGAAAGATAAATAAATGGATAGATGATAGATCGATGACAAAGAGAAATAGATGGATAGAGATATAAAGAGATAATAAATTAATAGATGATAGATAAAAATAGAAAGAGAAATACATGGACAGAGATAAATAAGTCAATAGATGCTAGAGATAGATGATATAGATGATAAAGATAGACAGGCCAGCAGGCAGGCAGATAGAGAAATCATTTGTTTTGTGCTTCCTATGTGCCAGATACTGTGCTAACTACTGGAGATACAAATATAAATAGGCAAGAGAATTCCTGCCCTCAAGGAGTTTATATTCTAATGGGGGGGGCGGAAGACAACAGATAAAGAGGCACCTGGAGGAAGAAGAGGGAGAAGGAAAGAGGCAGAAAGCACTAAAGTGTCATGGATACCTAACCTTCTTAAGATAAGGCAAAAGAACTGAGCTGCAGGTTACCCACAGAGAGGAGGTAATGGTTTCAGTCTAAGTAGAGATGGCAGGGTGTGGAGTAGGTCAGGAAGTACAAGAGGCCTCAAAAGCCTTAATAGCTTTAAAGTGCACTAAAACTTTTGGGACACCCTATATGGTCTCATTAGATGTCATCTAGGGTCTTATTTGGATCCTGGCTCTGTCATCCACTATATTAGCTCCCCTTGCCTTCTTTCCATTCTCTGCAATGCAAATTTGACAAACATATTATTTAGGCCTTTATCCAAGTCACTTATAAAAATGTTAAATAGTACAAGGCTAAGCACAAATCCCTGTGGCACTCCACTAGAAACCCAAATCCAAGTTGACATTGAACCTTTATCAACCAGTCTTTGGATCAGGTCATTCAAATCCACCTCATTGTTCTATCATCTAATCTGCATGCCTTCATTTTTTCCAAAAGAATACCCTGGAATATTTTATCAAATATTTTGCTAAAGCTAGGTAACTCACACCTACAATATCCCCCTAATCTACTAGTGGAGCAACTCTGTCAAGAAAGAAATGAGGTTTGCACAGCCTAATCTGCTATGTGGAGCTCTTTCTGACAACTCTTCTCTGTTCCAGATGTTCGCCAACCCTCTCTAAGTTCCAGAATTTTGCCAGGAATGTACAACAAGCCTAATGATTTGAATATCCCATTCTGTTCCCTTTTGTAAACCTCAGGATGATGTTTGTTCATCTCCCCTCCTACAGAGCTTCTCTCTTTAGGGAATCACAGATTGTGAAGCCTGGTATGGTGGCATGAAACTTTCTGGATCTCTCCATCTGGGCTAGGGAAAGGTGGATCCACTCACTTATTCACCAAGCAAGAATGCTGAGCCCCAGGGCTGGAATTCCAAAACTGAGGGAATCAACTTCCCCAGTGACCAGGAATATGGTTTCTGGAGGTCTGGAAGCCAGTCCAGTGAGGAGTCAGGGCAGTGATAGTAGGGTGGATGTGATCTTACACAGCTCTAGAAAGAGAGTTTGTTTATGTGGTTTTGCAGAGGCAACAGGGAAAGAGAATAACCATTTATTAAGCACCTACTATGTACCAAGCAATGTGCTAAATGCAAATATTACCTCATCTGATCCTTACAAGGACCAAAAGAGGTGGTACTATTATTATTATTCCCATTTAAGAGTTGAGGAAACTGAGGTAGACAGAGGCTAAGTGACTTGTCCAAGGTCACACAGATGGTACATGTCTGAAGCTGGATTTGAACTCAGGTCTTCCTGACTCTGGGGCCCAGTGCTTTATCCATTCTTCCACCTAGCTGCTACTAACAGCTTTATAAGGTACAATTCAAATAGCTAGACAAAGGTTCTATACCTGGGTAAGGGGTGTGGGCAAAGTAAGCCTCTCAGAGCTCAAAAGATAGGGTTCCACTGTTCCTGTGTAACTGAGGTTGTATGACTGGATGTGACTTTGTTTTTGAGCACATCTGTATTTGTACAAAGGACATATGTCAATGAAATAATCTAGAGAGTCTGAGGGAGAAGGAGAGGGGGATGAGGGGGTGTCTGTTAATGTAGAAGAAGCACTGGTTCTTCCCCCCTCCTTTTTCTTCTCCTCCCCCTCTTCCTTCTAATCATTCCCATTCCCAGACCTTCCATCTCTTCTTCCCCTCTGTCACTTTAGGCTCTCTCTCTCTCTCTCTCTCTCTCTCTCTCTGTCACACACACACACACACACACACACACACACACACACACACACCAGTGCCTCTCTGTCCACTTGTCTTTCTGAACTCTTTCTTCTCTAAATCCAGCTAAAATGACAAATGCATCTGACCCAGCAACTAAAGCTCTTTCCAAGGTTGAGTTCACAGGGAATTGTATTGGGAGCTTGTGCCTGGACACCATGAAACCAACTTGAGTTCTCTTTTGAAAGAAAGAGGAAGAAAAGCAAAAACCTTGCAAGAAATATACGTAGTCAAGCAAAACAAATTCCCACATTGGTCCATTGCCACATGTCCAAATCCATAAGTTTCATGGGGAGAAAATAAATGTTTGTTAATTGAAAAAATAATAAAACTTAATTTTTAAAAAATGAAGGAGAAAGGGTGAGAAGGAAGGAAGGAAAGAAAGAAAGAGAGAGAGAGAGAAAGAAAGAAAGAAAGAAAGAAAGAAAGAAAGAAAGAAAGAAAGAAAGAAAGAAAGAAAGAAAGAAAGAAAAAGAAGAGAGGGAGGGAAGAAAGAAAGAAGTGAGGGAGGGAGAAGGGAAAGGAGGGAGGGAGAGGAGGAGGGAGGAGAGAAGGGAGGAAGGGAGGGAGAGAGTGAGGACCCTGTCATCCTTTGTTGCTCTTTTTTTTCTGTTGCTTCTCTTCCTCCAAGAAAGAATGGAAAAAGAAAAAAAAGGATACCAAAATAGAGAAAAGAGCATTCTTGGTTTATAAATATTAATTACAGGCACCTAGTGATGAGAGACAGCGGAAGCTGTTGGCTGTGATCTCCGATTGTTTGACTAATCCTAGAGACAGTTTAAACAAGACAGTTATTGCTTGATGGGACACTAAATTAGAAAGCTCTACTCCTTCTCAGAGATTAGTTGGTGAAGTTGGTGGGAGACAAGGACAATGTATTCATCCCTAGCAGCTCAGGCTCCTGAACTTAGCCAGAGAATTCATCACACTGGGGTTGGGTAGAGAGCCAGGACAAGGAAACAGACCCTTGTCTAGGGTGTCTATCTTGTAGGAGAGACATTCCTCCCTTCTAGAAGCTTCTAGTCCAATTTGGAGACTTAGTCCCTGCCCTCAGGAAGCTCCTAGTTTGATAAGAAAGATCAGCAAATCAATCAACAAGCATTTATTAAGTGCCTACCATGTGGCAAACACTGAGCTAAACAGCTGGAGACTCAAAGGCAGAAGGGAAAGGGCCCCTACCAATCATGAAGCTTGCATTACACTGGGGTGGGGTGCAAGGGGAAGGGGATAAATATAACCACAGATAAGTCAAATAGGATACATATGAAATGAATGTACTGGGATTTAACAGGAGTGGGGCAGTGCACTCACTGAGTAAATAGGAAAAGCCTCTGGAAGTAGGGGCCACTAGAGCCTGAGACTGAGAGAAGATCCAAAGATTTCAAGAGGCAGAGGTGAAGAGGGATTGCATTCTAGGCAAGGGAGAATATCTGTGTGGAGGTGAGATGGAACACCATGACCAGGGAACTAACAAGTAGACCAAGCTCACTAGAACATAGAATACACAAGACAAAGTGATGTGAAATCAGCCTTCAAAGACAGGCTGGAGCTAGGCTAGGAAGGGTTTTAAATACCAAACAGAGGGAGTCTGTACTTTATCTTAAGGACAGTAGGAGCCATGGGAGCTTCTTGAGCAGGGGACTTGCACTTTAGAAATATCAATTTGGGTTCTGTGTGTAGGATGGGTTGGAAAGAGGAGAGCTTAGATGGAGAGAGACCAATTAGAAGACTATTTGAATAGTCCAGGCAAGAGGTAATGAGGGTGTAAGCTGAGTGGCTGTGGTGTAATTAGAGAAAGGGGGCCTAATGAGACTTCCTAGCCTTGAAGGTCTCACTTGGTTGCCTATTCCAGATCTTTTTAACACAGTGTGAATGGGGTCATGTGGTTAATACCTCCAAAGTTAAGGCTCCCAAAGAGCCTATTAGTATTAAACAGCAAATATATATATATATATATATATATATATATGTACATATAATATATATATATATATTTTAATGTCACAGATGAAATATTTAATCTAATTACTCATCTCGCAGACATTAACCCTTGATTATAAGGAAGAATGGGGGAGAAAATACAGATGGCTTCATGTAGCTCATCTCCATTGCAAACAAATATAGACCCAATTCAAAGCCCATGGCCTACTTATAACTACAGGTTGGAAGCATTCATTAAAGGGGCTCACAGAATCTTACAGTTAGAAGGGACTTAGAAGGGACCCCCTCAAAAGCATTCTGAGAACTGGTCTGTCAGCCTTAGAACAGGGAGTTCATTACTTCCCATGGTGTTCCATGGGAGTCTGTGGACTCCCCACTACAAGAGTCCATTCTATTATAGGTACAGGGATGGGGACTGGATCTATTATTTCATTGATATAGGGAACTCTAGGATGAGGAGACTTTCTCTGCCAATGTACATTGGCACCTTCTCTGCAACTTAGAGTTTCTTGAAGAGGGAAGAGGCTAAAAGGACCTGCCCAGAGATTAACTTCAATTGTTTCTTGATAACTTATTACTTCATGAAGTTTGCCATTCTAGGACTAGGGTCATAGATTGAAATCAGTGAAGTTGATTGGAAGCCACCCTCCAGATAATGTAGTCTAATATTCCCATTTCACCAATGAGAAAACTGAAGATTATTGTTTGATCACTCTAAGACAGGAAGTTCTTTCTTACATTCAGCCTAAATCTGTCATTTTTACTCCACATCTTTGTCTCTAAAATTACTTTTAATTTACTCTGTATTTACCTTAAATGTAATTATTTGTGTACAAGCTATTGTACTTAGAGCTATCATACAAATGGCTGCCCCATTGGAATGTAAGCTCATCGTGGGCAACGACTGTTTTGCTTCTTTGTATCTCTAGAGAAAAGGCATATATGTAGATATGCATGCATATATATGCATATGTATATTTTTAAACTAGATTTCTGCAAAGAAAAAGTTTTTCATGATATTTTGTGTAGACAAGCTAGAGATATGTGGGCTAGATGTTAGTATAGTTAGGTGGATTCAGAGTGGGTTGAATGATCAGTATCAGAGTAGTCATTAAGTCAACTTCAAATGATGAGGTCTCTAGTGGAATATCCTAGAGATATGTCTGTCCCAGTGATAAAGGAAGGTATAAGTGGCTTACTTAGCACAATTGTAGAAGACACAATTCAAAGAGAGATAACTCCAAACAGGCTAGAACATTGGACCAAATCACATAAGATAAAATACCATTGGGACAAATGTAAAGTCCTATACTTGAGTTCTAAAACATCCATTCTATAAGTTCAATATGGAGAAGCCATAGCTAAGTAGTAATTCATTTGAAAAAGATCTGGGAGATTTAGTGAACCACAAGCTTGGTATTCATTAACAGTGTAACAGAACAGCCAAAAAACAATTAAATAAATGAAATAAAAAACTAATGTGATTTTGGCTGCATTAAGGAAAGCATAGCACCCAGCATGGACCATACCTAGAGTATTGTGTTTAGAGTTATTTGTCCCATTTTAAGAATGACATTAGTGAGCCAGCGATTATCCAGAGAAGGGCAAATCAGGATGACGAAAGGCTTCAAGATTTTAAACAAGCTCAGTAGAAGGAACTGGGGATGTTTAGCCTGAAGAAGGGAAGACTTGGGGTCATGATCATTGTCTTCCATACATTTTCAGACACAATCAGTATGGGCTTGAATATGCATGTCTGTCACAAGGGTGTCATTTTTCTTACAGGTGGAGTGCCAAAAAAAAATAGAAAAGAGGACCATTGAGGCATCTTTTTTTTTTTCTTAATGCATCAAAGAGAACAGAAGGCCAAAAAGAGTAGGACAAGTAGGACAGCAGTTGAAAACTATAGGTTGAACCAATTACTTTAGAAGAAAAGCAATCTGTGCCTAATGGAGACCTGCAGTTTCATGTATGATCCTCTTATGGAAATGCCTATTTTATTTGGTGCTTGTTAAGTTCTGAATAAAATTAAGTTTTTAGAAAGAATAGCTCTCTTCAGGTATATAAAGGGCTGTCAAACAAAGAGAATTGGATTGGTTCTGCTTGACCCCAGAGAGTAGAACTAAGAGAAATAGATGTAACAATAACACCAATAATAATAATAACAATAGTATATCTACAGCATTCTAAGGTCTGCAAAGGGCTTCATAAATATGATTTCATTTCATCATTTATGTTACAAAGAGCCAAGTTTTGGTTTGATTTAGGGAAAATGTTACCAAACACTAGCGCTCTCCAAAGGCAGAATGGGTGACCTCAGGGCCAGTAGGTTCCCCTTCACCAGAGGTCTTCAAGCAAAAGCTGGGTAACCATCTGTTTGGAATGTCCAAAGGCATACTCTTCTCAGTTCAGTGCCAGTTGGACAAAAGGGAATCTGGAGTCCCTTCCAACTTGGAGCTTCTGTAAGTCTTCTCCTGGAGAAAAAGCTCCAGCTCCTTTAACTGGTCTTTATAGCACAATACCCAGTCCCTTCCCCCTCACAAACACCCTCCTCTCTGCATGGCAGCTTGTCAACGTCTTTTTTAAAACGTGGCCCTCAGAATGAACACGATACTCCAGATCTGCTCCCATCCAGGCAGAGGACAGCAAGATCATCACCTCCTTTGCTCTGGACATTTTTCTATTTATGCAACATAAGATTGGATGAGCTTTTCTGCTTTCTGTGTTCCACTGTTCACTTGCATCAGGCTTACAATCCTCTAAAGCCATCCGATATTTTTATGGTGTCTCCCAATTACCACTGGGATAAAAAATAAAGTCCTCACATTCAAAGCCCTCCAGAACTAGCCCCTTCATGCTTTTTCCAGTCTCCTTATACCTTATTCCACACTCCAAAGGATTCTGAAATCCAGTGACACTGGCCTCCTTATTGTACCTCACTCAAGACATTCCATATCCTGACTGAGCATTTTCTCTGGTTCTCTCCATGCCTAGAATGCTCTGCCTCCTGGTTTCCTTGGCTTCCGTCAAGTCCCAGTTATAATCCCACCTTCTACAAGAAACCTTTCCTGATCTCCCTTAAAATGCTTGTGCATAGTAGTTAGAGCTCTGTATCTGGAATCAGGAAGATCTGAGTTCAAATCCAGCCTCAGACACCTGCTAACTGTGTGACCCTAAGCAAGTCACCTTAACCTCAGTTAGCCTTAGTGTCCTCATCTGTACAAGGCGGATAACAATAGCACCTACCCCCCAAGGTTGTTGTGAGGATCAAATGAGATAATATCTGTGAAGTGCTCAGCACAGTGCCTGGCATATAGTAAATGTTATGTAAATGTTAGCTATCATCATCATCATCATCATTATTAGTGCCTTCCCTCTGTTGATTACCTCTAATTTATCCTGTTTTATCTTGTTTGTACCTAGTTGTTTGGCAGCTAGGTGGTGCAGTGGATAGACTCATTTTTATGAGTTCAAATGTAGCCTCAGAGACCTAATAGCTGTGTGACCTTAGGCAAGTCATTTAACCCTGTTTGCCTCAGTTTCCTCACCTGTAAAATGACTCGGAAAAGGAAATCGCAAACCATTGCAATGTCTCCACCAAGAAAACCCCAAATGGGATCACAAAGTGTCTGAAATGACTCAACAACAACAACAGCTTGTCTCTCCCATTAAACTGTGAGCTTCTTGAGAACAAGGACTACCTTTTACCTGTCTTCATATCCCCAGAGTGCCTAGCACATAGTAGGTGCTTAATAAATAAATGCTTATTGACCAACTAAATAAAGGGTCCTCTGGGCTCTATCTACTGTACTCTAACATAATAATGTTAGCTACTTATATGATGTAGGGAAAATTTTACCAGCTGCCTCTAACGTAATAATCAAGTACAATTATGCCTTTTCTGAATATGGAGGTAAATAAGATTAAGAAAAGTCACGATTGGTACAAAAACATACAACTAATAAGCATCTCAGGTAGAACTAAGCATTCAGTGGAACTAGGACCCAGGTCCTCTGATTCAAAGAACAACCTTCACACCCTGCTTCCTCTCTAAGCCTAAGCCTTGGTTCCACATCTACCACTAACTTGCTGTGCAATCTTGGTCAAGTCCCTTGACCTCTCTGGGCCTCAGTTTACTCCTCTTCACATGAAGCCTTGATGGTGTCTGAGGCTCCTTCCAACCCTGACATTTTCTGATTCTTAGATCTTGCCTTTCTGTGGGAAGACGTCGTCCTGGCTCAGTGACACATCAGAACCTGCTTGAACAAAAACCTCAGTCACAGTCCTGAGGGAAGTAGGGCTAGAGGTCTGCGGTAACCAGAGCCCAAACCCATCTCCTGCTCATCCCAGGGAAAAAAAGAAAAGGTGCTTTCTTTTCCCCCTGCCCTTTCTTCTCTGCTCCTTTCAAGTACAGCTTTGAGTTTCCTTGACTTTTAATAAATTCCTCATTGTCCCAGGGAGAGCCTGAAAAATTTCTCCCTAAGATCAGAACTTCTGCAAACTGTCTCCTGAGATGGAGGTGGGGGCAGGGGTGAGTGACAGCCAGCCAGTGGTGCCTGTGAAGAGCAACACAGGCAGCCTGGACTGGGGAGATCTGAGCACTTTTCTGCCCAACTTTCATGAGAGTCTTCGTTGGCCTTGCAGACAGGACCCCCAGACAGTGACATGTCTCCAAAATGCTAAGGATTCTGTAGAATTTGGGGTCAGAGAACCCTGGCTCCACCACTTATTCTTTGTGTAAACCTTCCAGCTCAAAAAAATCTATGGCTCCAGGCTTTTCCCTCACCTCTTCTTTTGGGGGGGGGGGAGGTAGAAAGAATAATAAACTAATACCCAGGAGACTTCAGTTCAAAATCCAGCTCTGCTACAAACTTGTTTTATGACCATAAGCAACTGATTTCAGTTCTCTGAGTCTTCAAATCATAAGACTGGAAACTGGAAGGGATGTACGACACCATCTAACCCAAACCTTTCATTTTGCAGATGAAGAAAATGAGGTCCAAAGAGGGGAAATCGATTACTCAAGGACAATCTGTCTCCAAACCTACCACAATTTCTCTTCCACTGTAAAATGAAGGGTTTGGACTAATGCCGAAGAATCCTTCCAGCTTTAACATTCTATGAAATCTATAAAGCCACCCTCTCTGTTACCCCTCTCCTCTTCCATTCCTCTTCTCGTCCTTTTTTTTCTCCCTCTCCTTCCCTCCTCTTCCTCCTCTCACTCAGTCTCCCCAGGCATTAAATATCACTCTAATTCCAGCAGTAGGAAACCATTGATGATTCCAAGAGTCACTGAAGTCCACAGAGGTAACTTACTAAGGGCATACTGTCCTACTAGGTGGCAGCAAACACTGGGGGCAGTCTCTACCCACTGTGCAAACGCTCAGCTTACAGTGTATTGGGATTCCTAGGTGTTTGTCACCGTGCAGATTCCTATGACTCTCTAGGGTTAATCAGCTCAGTCAGACACCCAGGGTCTGAATCTAGAAAGTTCTGCTGGCTTTATCTATCTGGGGTCAGGGATGGGGAGGGGGTGCTACAGGAATGACTGAGTTAAGCATTCAGAAAATTTTTGATGAGAAGATAAAATAACTAGGTTGGACTAAATAATCTCTAAGGTCTTCAACATTTCTGGATGCCTAAGGGAACCTTCTGAGGGTGTTTCCCTCTTTCCCTGGTCAGAGCACTATCACAGAAGAGGCTAGTCCTCCATCACCTGGCCTCTCTCAAGCTAAAAGCTCATGCTAGCTCTTATAGTTGCTATATTGTCCTATACCCCCGCCCCCAGTCCCCACCATTGCTTCTCAGGCATTTATCCAGCCCAGAAATTCCAGACCTTGCACTTTCCCTTATTTCTATTCAACCTGAAAGCATCAGCTCAATCCTGTCTGGATCTGAATTGAAATGCAGGTGGCATGTGCAACCGGGTTTCTAAAATTACCAAAATTCACCACAATCGGAGAAGGGTCATTATCGGAAACAGATTTCATTTCCATGGAAACAGAAAGATAATGCCAAGTCTGGTCATTTTTATTCTCTGAAAAGAGAGAGACAGAGACAGAGACAGAGATATGGAAAAAGAGAGGCAGAAAGGGCAGTGAGGGGAGAGTCAGAGACCCTGGGGAAAAGTCAGAAAGGAAAAACTAAGTACACGAAGAGACAGGAAGAGAAATCAGGACGAACTTTAGGGACTATGCAAAACCAGAGAAAAGCAAAGCTGAAAGAGGGCTGGGACATCAGCTAGAAGGTCTAAGCACTTCCTTTCACAGAAAAGGAAACTGAGGGCCAGAGAAGCTTAGAGACTCGCCATTTACTATGTGACCTCAAGTAAGTCACTTCACTTCTGGAATAGTAGATAGAGAACCGGACATGGAGTTTTGAAGCCCTGTCCCACCTCAGACATTTATTATCTGCGTGCTTCTGTGGGCAAGTCACTTTAAAAAAAAAACCCTCTCTGTGCCTCAGTTTCTTCACCTGTAAAATGAAGGGATTGAACTTGATGACCTCTGATGTCCCTTTCAGCTCCAGATTTTTGTACTGCCTGCCTTAGAGAGACGTTATGAGGAGAGAGATTTGAAGTGAGGTCTATTATTATTTCCTACAATCACACGGCTGTCCTGGGTGTGGAACTAGAACCCAGACCTCCTGACTTGCAGGCTAGTGAACACATCTCCCCCAAGTTAAACCTGCCCTTCCACCCAGAGGCAGGCCAGAAGCATGAATCTTAACTTTTTGGAGGGGTTGGGGGGTAACAATCTCCACTTTCATCCCTCTCAGTACAGATCCTCTCTCTACAACGTAGCTCGGTGTCTGCACTCATCCAGGGTTGGGAAGCCCAAGAATGTGAGAGGCAAGATTGGAACCTTTGTCTTCCCAAGGCTGAGGCCAGCCCTCTGGCCCTTCTAGCCCCTCTGTCTGTGCTGCCTCTTGCTCCTTCAACATGAAATGGAGGAGAATTGGGAAGGCTGATGGTCTTGATCAGAAGTCACCCGAGAATGCGCCCCTTGTTGGCCCTGCCCTCTCATCCTTCCTGCCAAGTGCGTAGCATTCTTTCCATCTTTCTGCCCACAAAGGTGGCCATTGACCCCAACTAGTCCATCAAGTCCAAATTGTGTGATAGAGGCTCGGTATCAGAGGAACCAGCTGATCTCTCCTTATCAGGGAAACACAGGGGAATGGAGAGTGTTCACCTCCAAGAATGAGTCTGAGGTAGGATTGAACCCAGAGCCTCACAGCTCTAAGTCAAAGACTCTGTCCATTATGACACAACACCTCTCAGATCTGGATTCCAGACTTCAAGGGGGTAGGGGTTGGACTTGATGATCTCTAAGGGGCTTCATTTCCCTTCTGGCTTTTCTTCAGACTTTCCAGACTTCAGCCCCAGGCCTCCAAAGCCTCCTAACAGCCTCAGACACCTACTAGCTGCGTGAACCTGGGCAAGTCACTTAAATGCTGATTGCCTCAGTTTCTTCAATTGTAAAATGAGGATAATCGTAATACCCATCTCTCAGGGCTGTTGTGAGGAGCAAATGAGGTAATATTTGTAAAGTGCTCAACACAATGCCTGGCATATAATGGGTGCTTAATAAATGTTTGTTTATTTCTTTTTCACCCTGGAACTTCTCTCAAAACCTGGGGCTTCTTCATCTAGAACATCAGTCTGTCCCTGAAACCTTCTCACTCCAGAATATCCCTCCACCATGATGGTCTTTCTTTCCCATTGGGAAATTCCTCCTGGGACCTTGATTTTGAGAAGGTGCCCATTCTCCTTCTAGCTCTGCATCTAACTTTCTAAACTTCAACATCATACCCCCTCCCCATGCAGGCATCTTCCTTCTCAACCCTCCTGTTCCTCCCTTTCCAGTTCCTTTTTGTGTGTTGTTCCCCCCTTTAGAATGTAAGCTCCTTGAGGGCAGTGACTCTTTCTTTTTGTTTGATTTGTATCCCCAGCACTTAGTACAGTCTCTGGCATATAGTGAGTGCTTAATAAATGTATGTAATCTGTCTCTAAAATGTCACCAAACTTTCAGATACTCTCTCACTAAATGAAATTGGCAAGCTTGATTCTCTCCAGAGAGGAAAGAGCAAAAAGTTGAGAGAGAGGTCTAGAAGACACGTTGTTATGTGAAGAACCCTTTAGGCAACTCAGGGCAATGGGAGGGGTCAGAGTGTAAAATCCAACTCCAATGTATCTTCAAAATGGTAAGAGGGCACAGGAAGAGTCAGAAGGGAGTCAGCTCCCCCAAACTGACTGTTTGGGCTAATAACCTTAAGCAGAGGAGTGGAATCACACCAAAGGCAGTGAGGGGTCAAGGACAGAAACAGGCGCCAGATCTACCCTTCTCTTAACTTACCTATTTCTGTCAAGATCAAACTAGCTTCCCAGCCACCCAAGCTGATCACTAGAAGCGGCAGCCCTGGAGTCTTCACTCTCCCTCCATAGTCAATTGGTTGCCAAGTCTTATTTATTCTATTTGTACACTATCTCTGGAATCTATCAGCCTTTCTCTCCCCAAGGCACACTCACCCTAATTTAGATGTTCACCTCCTCTTGTCTGGATTATTGCAATAACCTCCTCATTGGCTTCCCAGTTTCTAGTCTATCTCTGTCTCTCTGTCTTTCTCTGTCTCTCTGTCTCTGTCTCTCTGTCTCTTTCTGTCTCTCTGTCTCTCTGTTTTCTCTCCGTCTCTGTCTCTCTATCTTTCTCTGTCTCTCTCTCTGTCTCTGTGTCTCTCTGTCTCTGTCTCTCTCTGTCTCAGTCTCTGTCTCTCTCTGTCTCTCTCTCTCTTTCTCTCTGTCTGTCTGTCTCTCTCTCCTCTACACATCTGTCAAATGGGGATCTCCAAAACAGGTCTGACCATGTCCCTCCTCTACTCTAGTGACTGGCTCTGACCCCTTTAAAAAAAAAATTCCTGTTTGGAATTTAAGGCACTTCACAATTTGGTGCCAATTTAACTTTCCAGGCTGATATTATTTCATTTGATCTTCCCAACAACCCTGGGAGGCAGGTGCTATTATTACCCCCATTTTAAAGTTTAGGAAACTGAGGTAGGTGGCGATTAAGTGACTTGCCCAAGATCACAAAGCTATAACAATAACAACAACAATAATAATAGCTAGCATTTATATAGCACTTACAATGTGTATAATTATTATTTCATTTGATCTTCACAACAACCCTAGGCAGTAGGTGGTATTATCTCCATTTTATGGGAAACTGAGGCAGGCAGAGGTAAATCAACTTGCCCAGGGTCACATAACCCAATAAGTGTCTGAGGCCAGTTCTGAACTTAGGTCTTCCTGACTCCAGGCCCAGCTCTCTGTCCATTACATCAGCTAGCCACCTCATAGCTTTGCACGGTCTTTCCCCAAGCCTTGAATGAATTCTCTTTCTTCTTAACTCTACCTAGGTGATGTAACGCAGAAAGAGCACTAGATCTGGAGTCAGGAAGACTTCAGATACTGATTAGTTGTGTAACCTTGGCCAAGTCACTTAACCTCTGTCTACCTCAGTTTCTTCAACCATAAAATGTGGATATTAATAGCACCTATTTCACAGGGTTGTTGCAAGGTTCAAGTGTGATAACATGTATAAACTACTTTGCAAGCCTTGAATCACTCCATAAACACCAGCTATTATTAACGCTCAAGTCTCACTCCCTACACAGAATTTTCTTGATTTCCCCCAGGTGTTAGGGCCCCAGCTCCCACCAAAAGTATTCTCTACTTATTTTACATATATTTGCATTGTAATTAGGTGGCCCAGTGAACTGAGAGCTGGCCCTGGAAAGACCTG
This sequence comes from Vombatus ursinus, assembly GCF_900497805.2. Classification (NCBI taxonomy): domain Eukaryota; kingdom Metazoa; phylum Chordata; class Mammalia; order Diprotodontia; family Vombatidae; genus Vombatus; species Vombatus ursinus. Next base: position 12,364,681 of record NW_020954553.1, on the reverse strand, counting down.
AGTTCAAATCTGGCCTCAGACGCTTGTTAGCTACGCGACCTTGGGTAAGTCACTTAACCTCTGTATGCCTCAGTTTCTTCATCTTGGGAAAAAAATAACAATAACACCTACTTCCCAGGATTGTTGTGAGGATAAAATGAGGGGGTAGGGAGAAGGGGGAAGGGGAGAGAGAGAGAGAGAGAGAGAGAGAGAGAGAGAGAGAGAGTTTCATAAACCTTAAGGCATTATATTAAGTGCTAGTTATTGTCATTACTTTTATTATCTTCTTCTTTGTGTACATGTGGCTTTCCCCCACTTAAATGTCAGCTCATTGAGGACAAGGACTGTTTCATTACTGTCTTTTTATCGCCAGTCAGTCCACCAGTGAAATCCAGTTTGACTGGCATGATCCCAACCTCCTAGGATGCAATTATGCCAATAAACCCAAAGACTAGACTAACCTTTTTGAGCCTCTTGCAGGAATGGCACATTTAGGGTTAATTTCCCTACTTCCCCAATTCTCATTCCTTACTCCCTATGAGCTAACTTAGAAAATGTCCTCACTTTACTGGTCCTATAGATAAGAAGGGGGCCTTCCATTGTCAATATACTGGCTCTGACTCAAATGATACATAAGCTTGAGCCCTGAGGGGCTCTGGACCTTAGATACCCAACACCCTTGTTCACTGCCCACCAAGGGCACAGACTAGCAGGGGTGGGGAACCTGTGGCCTTGAGGCCACATGTGGCCTTCTAGGTCTTCGAATGTAGTCTTTTGACTGAGTCCAAGTTTAACAGAACAAATCCTTTCATTAAAGGGATTTGTTCTGTGAAGTTTGGATTCAGTCAAAGGGCCACACTTGAGAACCTAGAGGGCCACATGTGGCCTCAAGGCTGAAGGTTCCCCACCCCTGGATAGAGGCAGCACAGTGAGACGGTCCCTGCCAACAGCTGTTCTCCCCCTCCTCTTGGGAGGAGCAATAAAGTTTGTTAATGGCTATCTTTGTGTCAGGGAGGACACATCACTCTTCATCTAAGTTCTCCTGCACCATCATGGCCCCTACCACAATGGCTCACCCACAGACTTATTAAATAAATGTATATTGAATTAAATTGAAACTAGGGGGTAAGGTCTGGCCATGAGGAGGGTGTGTGGGGTTCAAAGGGTCAAGGAAACGCTGCCAAGTTAAGTGGGAGGGCATCGTTTCAGTCCTGATCCTACCACTGTGACCTTGGTAAGTCCCTCTCTGGGCTGCCTAGCTTTCTCATCTGTATGGATTAGCTGGTCTTGCTGAGAACCTCCACAGCACTAAAAAAGCCCCAAGGGGCATCTCCTCCCTCCTCCTCAAACAGCATCTCAGGCACTTCCCCCACCTAGGTCTCAGTTTTCTCATTTGTGAAATGAGAATAATCATGCCTTCTCTGCCAGAATCACAGGACTAGAAATGGATTCGAGAAGTGAATGGTACCGTATGAACGTATCTAAAAAATAACTCACCTTTCCAGCATGTTTTACAGCTTGCAAAGCTCTTTCCTTACTGTAACCTTGTTCAGGAAAGAGTGCAGACATCAGAATCCCCAATTTACACACAAGGAAACTGCAGCCCAGAGAAGAGTAATAACTGTCCAAGGTCACACAGCTACAAAGTGGCAGAACTAGGACTGAAACCCAGGGACTCTAACTGGAAATTCAGGGCACTTTCCACTCCAAAACTGCCTCCCCTGTAATCCTTACAATAATAATTAACACGTATAGAAATATAGCACTTTAAAGTTTGCAAAGTGTTTTACATACATTATCACATTCGAGTCTGGCAACAACCCTCTGGCATAGATACTAGAGGTATTGTCCCCATTTTATAGAGAGGAAACTGAGGCTCTAAGAGGATTAGTAGATTCCCTAGAATTGTACAGGGCACACGGTGGCACAATGGATAGAGCGCTGGATCTGGAGTTAGGAAAACCTAAGTTCAAATCTGGCCTCAGACACTTAGTAGCTGTGTGACCCTTAACCTCTGTTTGCCTCAGTTTCCTCATCTATAATATGAGCCCGAGAGAGAATGCCAAACCTCTCTAGTATCTTTGCCAAGTATCTTTCCCAATGGGGTCAGGAAGAGTTGGACAAGACTGAACAACAACATATAGCTAGCAAATATCAGAGGTGGGAACTGAAGCCAGTTCGCTCTGAATCCAGGTCCAACATTCTTCATTCATTTAACAGGCATTTAGTATGCGCCTGTGTATGCCAAGCACAATGCTACATTCTACAGATACAAAGACACAAACAAAATCCTTGCCCTGGAAGAATTTACATTCTATTGGGGGAAACAGTAAGCACACAGAAAATAGCAGCCAACATTTTTATATTTTATATTTTTATATTTTATCTTTCATGTTTGTAAGCACTTTAATATTTTATCATATTTCATAACAACCTGAGGAGGGAGGTGCTATCATTACCCCCATTTTGCAGATAAGGAAATTGAGATTGGAAAACATTGAATGACCTGCCTAGGGTCACATAGCTAGTAAGTGTGTGAGACAGGATTCAAACTCAGGTCTTCCTGACTCCAAGCCTCGCACCCTGTGCATCACCTAGTGGAGTGGAGTAGTGTGTATCACCTAGTGTAGCATACAGTGTAATTTCTGGGGAAAGGGTACTAGCAGCTGGGGTAGGAGGATCAGTATGGACTTCCTTTAGGAGCCGGCACTGGAGTGGAGCTTTGAAGGAAGCCAGGGATTCCCTGTAAAGCATTCCAGGCATGGTGTGGAGAGCATGGTGTATAAAGGCAAAATCACGTAAGATGGAATGAACAGTTGCTACGAGCCCTGGAAGGAAGTCTAAAGCAAGACCGTGAAGGGCTTCAAAAGCCTAAAGGAGAATTTATGTTTTAGTCTAGAGGCAAGAGGAGGTCACTAGAACTCCTTGGCTTATGTCTTAGGAATATCACTTTGGCAGCTAAGAATGGATTGGAGAAGGGACAGATGAGGCAGGAAAACCGATTTGGGGGGTATTGTAATAGTCCCAGCAAGGATCTGAATGAGGATGGTTATAGTGTAAGAGAAAAGAATGAGATGGCCGCAAAGTATATGAAATAGACATATGCACAAGGCAACCAACTGAATGGGAGGGGTGACAGAGAAGAAAGAGTGGAAAATGTGAAAAAGGTTGTGACTCTGGGTGATCGGAAGGAAGGTGGTACCCTCGGCAGAAACAGCAAAGTTACAAAGAGGAAAGAGTCTGTGGGAAAGATGACAAGTTCTGTTTTAGATGCTTACATGACATCCAGTTGGATATGTCCAATAATCAGTTGAGTCTTCAGGAATAGTTATGGATCTGGTAGCCATCTACATAGAAGTGATAGCAAGGGAGATCCCTGAAAGAATGTATGGGCAGAGAGTGAAAAGAGAATTAGAACCCAGGACAGAGTCCTGTTGTATACCCATGCATGAGCAGGCATGGGGGAAGGCATGAGACGAGAGTAATGATCCAGCCAAAGAGACTGAGATGTGGATCAGAGAGGTAGGAGGTACACCAACAAAGCTCTGTGTCATGAACCCTGGGAGGAGAGAGTCCAGGAGGAAGGGCCGGTCAGCAGTGTCAAATGCTGGAGAGAGGTCAAGGAGACCAAGGACCCACTGTACCCCTATTATTATTAGAGAAGAGATCTGGAAGGCGCACGCACACACACACACACACACACACACACACACACACACACACACACACACAAAGAAAAACCAAGGCATCTTAATCATTAGATTGACTTGATATGAATAGTGAAAAAAAAAACCTTGCTGCAGCTAATGCTTTCACATCAATGCGTCTCCTCTTCCTGCTAGATATTAAATCTTCATTTCATCAACACTTGACTGAATTTGTAGAAACAAAATGGAAGAAGGAAGCAGGGCATGAATTAGCAGTTTAAGGCAGGGATAAGATTACGATAAAAATCCCTGCTCTCTCCATCCATCAAAATGTAATAAGAATGGAAAGCTGCTGTGAAAATATCAACATGACCTATGGCTAGGGGCCTGTCACCATCATCCTTCACCATCCATCGGGGTCGGCTTCACGCATCTCATTTAACTTTCAGCCATACAACTTCCCAGGAAGGCAGAAAGCTTGCCCAGCACCAGGATGCAAATTTGCTCAAAACTCTCCCGAAAAAACAAAAATGAGCTAAAGCCTTTCCAAGTCCTGGAAGGTAGGAATCAAAGAACCATAGAGGTCAGTATATCTGTTAACCTATGCTTACCAACCTCGATTTAGGTCACTTCCTTTCTCTGGGATTGTTTCTTCTTCTGAAAAATGGGATCACAAAATCGTTAAGTTTAAAGCAGGCAAGGACCTTAAAGGTCATCTAGTCCAACCTCCTGATTTTGTAGATGGGGTAACTGAGGCATAGAGACATGAAGTGACTTGTCCTAATTCCTACAAGTTGTAAGAGACCAAGAGGGAATTCAAACTCAGGTCCTGAGACTCTAAACCCTGCATTCTTTCCCCTGCAGGTAATTGCTGACCTGCCTGCTTCACAGGGAGGTCATTAGGATCAAACATTATAACAGACAGGAAAGGGCTTGGTAAACCATAAAGTTCTGTGCCTGTGTGATAAATTGTTATTTGTAATAAATGTTTGCTGATGATGAAATACAAGGGCTGATAGAGATTAAAGGGTATAAGAAAACTGTCCTCGGAAAGCCCTTTGAGAAAAAATGAGAGGGAAGACAGGAGAAGAGAACAGGACAATTTATAAATTTGCTTTCTCCCTCACTGCAGTACTTGCTAATTCTTGTGCAGAGGAATTGGAAGCTCAGTACTGTAGACAATTGCACTGCAATGAGGGCCTCTGCCCAGCCCAGAGCCCAACGTCCAAATCAGTGTCTATAGCCCAATCCAGCCCAACCAACCCAAAATCTGCCCAAGAGCCTGGGGCCTAATTCAGAATCCAAAGGCCAGCCCAGAACCTCGTCAAGCCTGGAACATTTCAGCCAACTTTTCCCGTGCCTGGTGGAGGACAGACCACAGATTCCATCCATCATTTATGACTTGCTTCACAAAGTCAGTAATAGACCTAAATGACAGAATGGAAGGTTCATGAGGGCAGGGATTATCTCATTTTTGTCAGTGTATCCCCAGCACCTAAGAGCACTTGACACACAGTAGGTGCTTGACAAATGTTTCTTGATCAATTGATTGCTCGGCTGAGCTTTCCTTTTTGGCCCTCCCACTCCCTCTCTCTGCCTTCCTGGCCCTCATGCCCATCAACCTCAACCTCCCTTCACCAACATACACCCAGCACACTCATGTGTGCAAGTTCAATGTATATACATTTTCTTTGCTTGTTTAGAACATCCTGGTAGGGGAACAGGGAGGAATGTGAATCCTGTGTGCATTTGTGTACTTTGAATAAAATCAGAGCTATAGTACATGGTGTCATGAGAACAAATCACACGTAATTATTAGGTCACATCAAAGGGAATAATGAGTTACAGTAAGAGTCATGTGTGTATTAGGGTACATGGAGTAATATCCTTATTTACTGTACACTGAATAATATGAGGAACATTAAAATTCTCAGAGTATTGCAAGTCATATCTGTGTTAGTGGGCACTGAGCATTCTACGTCATGCCCCTGTTGGGTCGCACTGAGTATTGTCATTGTTACGGTAAGGTACATGGGTAATTATGAGTAGCGTCTATCAGGGCACGTGGAACGACGAGAGCAACAGCTATGTTAGGACACACAGAGTGCCTCGAATGACATCATAAGATCACAGATTTAGAGCCGGAAGCCACTTCAAGGTCAAGTCCAATCTCATTTGACAGATAAGGAAACAGGCTCAGAGAGGTGAGACTATTTGCCCAAGGTCGTACAGATAGTAAGTAGCCAACGTTAGATTTGAACCCAGGTCCTCTGACTCCAAATCCAGTACACTTTGCACCATGCCACCCTCTCTCCTAAGGAACATCTGTATTTGGATGTGCTAAATATTGTAACACTCACACCTAGCACACTCAGTGATAATATCAACAGAAGTCATTGCACCAAGACACTGCCCTTCTCTCTGTCTTTCTCCCTTTCTCACTCTCTCTCTTTCTCACTCTTTCTCTCTCTCACTCTCTTGCTCTCTGTCTCCCCTCTCTCTAGCTCTCTGTCTCTGTCTCTCTGTCCATCTCTCTCTCTCTCTCTCTCTCTCTGCCTCTCTCTGTATCTGCCTGTCTCTGTGTCTTTTTATCTCTCTGTGTGTTTCTCTTTCTCTCTTGCTCTCTGTCTATCTCTCTCTCTTTTCTCTTCTTGCTCTCTGTCTCCTCTCTTTCTCTCTGTCTCCATCTCTCTCTCTGTCTCTCTGCCTCTCTGTCTGTGTGTGTTTCTCTTTCTCTCTCTCTCTCCTTTTCCCTTTCTCTATATTCTTCTATCTTTCTCTGATTCTCTTCTCCTCCCTCCTTTCCTTTCCTTTCTCTTGGGCATGTGGTCTCCTTGGCCTTGTGGTTTGAGACTGACTGGGAGGAGGTAGGACCCTCTTGACCCTTAACCTTGTCCCCTGGCTCCAGTCCTCACCTGTCTTTCCAACCTCTCTGTGCGCCACTCCTCCTCCTCCTAGTCAAGCCAAACTGACTTTCTCTTTATTCCTCATAGCAATTCCTCTCCTGCACAGGCCACCCCTCCTCCTTCCCCAAATCTCCCCATCTCCAATGGAGAGTACATTCATATTTCACCTCCATTTCAGAGAATCCCTCTCTTCCTTCAAGATGTAGCTTAGCCATCACCAAGTTAGAACATTATCCAACTGATTTGGATGCTTCCAGTGATAGGGAGCTCACTATCTTGTGAAGCAAACCCTTCTACATCTGGACAGCTCTAATTGGCAGGAAGTTCTTTCTTATGCTGCTCTGAAGTCTTCCTCTTTTAACTTCAGCCTCTTTCGTCCTAGCTCTGTCCTCTGAGGCCAAGTAGAAGCAGACTCCAGGACAGTTAGGGTCTGCTCTGCTTTACTCTTAAACTGGATAACATCTTTTGGCACAGTGTAGAGTGCCAGGTCTGGAGTCAGAAAGACCTGAGTTCAGATCTGGCCTCAGACACTTACTAGCTGTGTGATCCTGGACAAGTCACCTCATCCTGTTTGCCTCAGTTTCCTTATCTGTAAAAAGAGCTGGAGACTGAAATGGTAAACCACTTCATTGTCTTTGCCAAGAAAACCCCAAATGGGATCACGAAGAGTCAGACACTACTGAAATGACTGAACAATAACATTTTCTGAGATTTAATAGAAGGGATATCTGCTCCATTGGACTAGCTGCCTTTTGAGGTCCCTCCTGACTCTGCCATGGTAGGATTCTAGAAAGAGCCAGCAAGCTCCCACCCCAGCACTTCAGCTCCTCCCTTGCTAACTCTCCATTCAGGTAGAAGGGTGTCCTTGCAATATTAAGTAGAAGAATTGGAAGTAGATGCTAGGGTGCTGTGCCTGAGTCTGGGAAAATGAGTGGCTTCTCCTTGATTCTCTTCTGCTCTTCTGACCCAGCCCTGGCCTCCCTCACTTTAGGAACCTCAAGCCCTTGAGGACCCGACCAGGACTGTCCCCTCTTCTCCCCTAGCCCCTGCTTCCTCCAGTCCCTCCACACCTTATATCCCTGATAGTTGTTCAATTTGGCTGGATCTTAGATTGTGTGAAGGGAAATAATGTAACATCTGTCTTGGAAGTATGGGTGCTTCATTATTCCATTATATTCAGAAAACTTGTTAATTATTATATTGTTCAAATCTAAGGAAACGGAGTCCAATAGAGACCAGGAGCCACAGGATGTCAGATAGTGACAAAGAATTCCAAAGCTGTAAGGGCCTTTAGAACGTAGAATGTCAGGGCTGGGAGGAGCTTTAGAACACAAAACGTTAATGCTGGGAGAGACCTTTGAGATCATCAAGTCAAACAAGCCCCTCATTTTACAGATGAGGAAAGAGAGATTAAAGCAGGAAAAAGACTTGCCCAAGTTTACACAGGCAGAGCCAGGCCTAGAGACCGGGTCACCTGCTTCCCTTTCTAGGGCTCTTCCCATTGCACCACACTCCCTTCAGGAAATTCTGCCCCATAAGACCAGGGAAAGACTGAACACTCCCTCTTCCCCTGTACACACCATTTCAGCTACTTTATCTGCAGCTGCAGAAAATCAAAGGAAGAGCCCTGCTAATTATTTTCTGGACCAAATCACAAGGCAGCAATTAGCAACCCGCCCTTTGGAACAGTGTGTGACAGCATAGGGGTGGAGGGTGGGGGTGGGGAGGAGGGGATTTCTCCTCATCCCACCCCCCTACCCCCATTGCAGGAATATCTTTGCATTCCCATTAGGGAATGATCTGTTGAACTGAATCCTGACATTCCCCAGTATCAAGGAGCCACATATGGCCCATTCATTGCCTTTGTGGGGCCTCATTACCCAGGGGTGTAGAAATGATGGAATGTTATTTCCCTTTGCCAGGTGGGTGGTCCTGGAAAATTAGAAAATGCCAAGAGCGTTCAAAGCCACTGGGAAAGGATGGAGACTGGCCAGCTTCTGTGGAGCAGCCGGGGCTGAGGAAGGTTGAGGAAAGCAGGGATCCTCCCCCTGGACTCACTCACAGGGGCCTTGCCAAGAGGAAAAATGGCAGGTTTGGCTTGGGAAGGCCTGCCCACCTGCTCTCCAAAGATCTTATTTTGTTCTCTCAGCTGTGTGTGCTGGGGAAGGGAAGGCCATGCTAGAGACAGAGAGCAGGAGTTCACTGTTTTATAAAAGGAGCTGTCTTCTCTCTTTTCTCCACCCCTTCTGGTTAGGGCCAGGCTCCCTAGATGTAGGAGGGATGGACAGCGTGATCTCCCCAGGGGCCCCCTCTGATCTTTGGATGTGATAATTCTAAGATTCTACAATGCCTTTCTGTCCCAGTGCTCAGAATAGACCAACCTGATCATCTCCACAGTGAGAGGCAGTCTAATATGATAACAATAACAATTTTACATATATATAATCCAGTGCTTTAAAGTTTGCAAAGTGCTTTCATGTATTGTCTCACTGGATCTTCACAATGCCCCATCATGGTACACACAACAGATATTTTTATCTCATTTTACAGATGAAGAAACTGAGGCCCAGAGGGACTTACCTACAATGACTCACCTTTTAAAAAAAATCAGATGCATGATTCAAATCCAGTTCTTCTAGATTCTAAGTCCAGCAGTCAATCTGTTCCACCATGCAGTGATGGCAAGAGCCCTGGTTCTGAAGGGGAAAGGCCCAAGTTCAAATCTCACGCCTGCTGTCCTGTGCCTATGAGCAAATCACTTAAACACTCAGTCTCCTCACCTGTAATAATTAAGGGAGTTAGTCTAAGTACAATCTATGTCCCTCCTAGTTCTAAATCCTATGATCCTAAGTCCTTGAAGCTCCCATTCAGGGGCCCTGTCCTCCAGAAAGCCTTTCCTAGTGTTGACTAGTCCCGGCCCCAGCCCTGTGAAAGTGATTTCCTAATCTCAGAATTTCATCATTGAAAGGAAGCTCATTTTTGTGGTGGCAAAGAATCAGAAATTGAGGGGATGTCCATTAATTGGGGAATGGCTGAACAGGTTGTAGTATATGAATGTGATGGAATACTATTGTGCTATAAGAAATGATGAGCAGGCAGACTTTAGAAAAACCTGGAAAGACTTGTATGGACTGATGCTGAGTGAAGTGAGCAGAACCAGGAGAATGTTGTACACAATCACAGCCACATCATGCGATGACTAATGATGATAGACTAAGCTCTTCTCAGCAATGCAAGGATCTAAGACATCTCAAAAGATCTCATGATGGAAAATGCTATCCGCATCCAAAGAAAGAACTATGGAGTTTGAAAGCAGATCTTTTTTTCCTTCTTTTTATTTCCTTCTGTTTTGTTTTGTTTTCTCTTTCTTGTGGCTCCTTCTATTGGTTCTAATTCTTCCTTACAACATGACTAATGTGAAAATGTTTAAAAAAAAGAAAAGAAAGTAACTCAGCTGCCGTGTGGTCCCAGGGCTACCCCTAAAAGAACCTCCTCTGCAACACTCAGCAGCGATCAAGTCAGCTCATTCTACTCTCTCCCTTTTTATAATGGATTCAAGAAAACTTGGGCAAAGCCAAAGCAGAAGCATGGGAGGACCCAAAACAAGACCTGGCTGTGAATCCAGGACCTGGGGGACCCACAATTGGTCATCTCCAACATTCCCGGAAAGTTACTGAGGTCAGGGTGACATTGTGGGTTCAAACAACCTCTAGCTAGATTTAAACAGTATAGTTATCAATAAGTTTTCTGAACAATATAGTGAAGCATCCATACTTTCAAGACAGAATTGACATTTCCCTTCACACAGCCAAACTGGACAATCCCATCCTGCTCTCCCTATGAAACTGCCTGTGCCTTCCTCTTCTCTACCTACTGAGATCTTTCTCTTTCTTCCTTCCCAGTCTAGCTGCAATGCCACCTCCTCCATGAAGCCTTCCTGATTCTCCCCACCCTTCTCTCAGCTCCAAGTGACCTCTCCCCCTTAGAACACCTTCCCTGAATCATTCCTCTGCCCTCATCATACCCTACCTTATATTGTACTTATTTGTGTTTATACCATATCCCACCCCCTGTTTGAGATAAGCTCCTTGAGGGCAGGAACTGTATTTTTCATCTTTGTATGCCCAGTTCTGAACACAGTCTACCTTACATCATCTATGTTTTGATGGCTTTATTATCTTGGCTATATGAGTACTTTATCTACCAGTGCAGACTGCAACTCATATTAGCAGCTAGGTGGCACAATGGATAGAGCACTGGATCTGGATTCAGGAAGACCTGAGTTCAAATGCAGCCTCAGACACAATCTGTGTGATCCTGGACAAGTCACTTCACTTCTGTCTGCCTCAGTTTCCTCAACCGTAAAATCGAGATAATAACAGCACTAACCTCACAAGGTTGTTGTGACGATCGAGTTAGATAACATGTAAAGTGCTTTGCAAACCTCAAAACACCATTTAAATGCTAGCTATTGTTATTAATTATGCTTGTTATCCCAGTTATTATTATTAATTTAATTATATGTGATTTTTGCTCATCTTCATCATTTCTTCATAGAGGATCTAACTAATTCTCTAAATTAGAAGTTCTTAACTTGAGTCTATGAACTTGCTTGTTTAATATTTTGAGAACTGCATTTTTATTTTATTGGTTTTCTCAGTGATCCTATGTATCTTATTTAATGCATTTAAAAACATGATTCTGATGAGGGATCCAGAGGTTTCATCAGCCTCCCATGACATGGGAGGTCAAGGATGGTCTGCTTTACAAGGACAACCCAGAAACTTGGGGTTGGAAAAGACCTCAGAAAACAAGCTCTAAAATCTGAAATAGTTTTAGAAAGAAATTTATTAGGTCATATGGTAGAGGAAAGTGAATCAGAAAAGAGGTATGACTCCCTCTCATCAGGACTCTGGAAGGTTTACATTACATAGGCCTTAGACAAGGGTACCCAAACATGAACCACACAAACAGTTAAGCAATTTGGCTAGGAGGACAACCTCATATAGACTGTATCATATCACATAGACGTGAATACATGAAGATGAATACATGTATATATATATATATATATACACATATACATATATATTCATCACTCATGTGCTACATGTAATATACAGTGTTTGTTGTCATTCAGTCTTTTTTAGTTGTATCCAACTCTTCATGACCCCATTTGAGGTTTTCTTGGCAAAGATACTAGCTAGGTTTGCCATTTCCTTCTCCAGTTCATTTGACAGATGAGGAAACTGAGGCAAACAAGGTGAAGTTATTTGCCCAGAGTCACACAGTTAGTAAGTGTTTGAGGCCAGAAGAAGATGAGTATAGTCTATAGTGCCTAGAGCACACATGTACTAGGTACTTAATAACTATTTGCTAAAATGAAGTGGTTATTAGATTGTCAGCTTCCTAAGAGAATGCTCCTATCTCCTTCCAGAAGGGGCCATTAGAATGCACTGTGTATACTTCAAGCCTCTGATTCCAATGATTCCAGGTACTTCCTCCTGTCATGCAGATCACAATCACTCTACAATCGAAGGGATGGTCTCTCAGTTGCAGGGACTAGTCTCTCATCACTCCCCCTGAATGCACCCTGCCCGGGGAATGATCCTGTCTGAATTGAACTAGGCTGGTTCTTGGACATCTGGGATACAGGCCCGCCTGCAAAGCCTTTCTACCTTGATACAAGCTACCAGATCTTATGCTCCATTGGCAGGGTCACCTTCATGAGCCCAAGGTGATGTTGCAGGAGACTGTTGGTGGAGGGGTCAACTGACTTGAATCTTTGCTGAATTACAATGGGATTTATGGTCCTGAGAATCTAGAGGTAAAACAATAGGCTGGTACATTAGAGGTACAGGAAGCACCCAGCAGTTCCACTGTTTCTCATACTGATTCTCAGAAGAAGTGATAAGGGCTTTTGTTGTTCAGTCATTTCAGTTGTGTCTGACTCTTCTTGACCCCATTTGGGATTTTCTTGGCAAAGATACTGGAGTGGTTCATCATTTCCTTCTCTAGCTCGTTTTACATATGAGGAAGCTGAGGCAAACAGGGTGCAGTGACCCGCCCAGGGTCACACAGCTAATAAGTGTCTGAGGTCAGATTTGAATTCAGGTCCTCCCAACTCCAGAGTCCCTGCTCTATCCATCTCGACACCTAGCTGCCCAATCACTGCTTACTCAAAGTCAAATGATTACTTCTTTTTTCTATAGCCTTTTGCCATCAAAGTGATGTTCTTAATAATGAAGGATCGGTAGGATACCTGAGCAGCAGCATCACATGTGAAGGCCTAAGGAAGGCCATGATTGAGGCCACATGGTGCAGCGGAGAGAGTGCTGTATTTGAACCTGGCCTCAAATGCAGGCTCTGACAATTTCTTCAAGTCTCAGCTACAGCTGTCCCTTCTCTAAGAAGCCTTTCCTGATTTCCCTTAGTGCCAGTGTCTTCCTTTTGAGATCATCTCCAATTTATCCCGTCTACAGTGTGTTTATAGGTCGTTTCCCCCATTAGACTGTGAGCTCCTTGAAGGCAGGGACTTTTTGTCTTTCTGTGTATCCCCATGGCTTATCACAGTTCTTAGCACACAGTAAGTACTTCATAAATGCTTGTTAAAAAAAATAAACGCTTGTTGATTTGACTCAAGTAACAACTTCTCTGGACTTCAGCCTCCTCAGCTGTCTTGGGTCCCTTCTATCTCTAGGTTGTTGACCTTATGGCTGGATGCCTAAGCAATACCACCATTGCTAAGTGCATGAGGAACACTACTACCATTGCCTTCTCCCATCCCTAGAACACCAGGGTCATTGCCAGGCAAGTCTAAGCAAAGGACATATCTGTTCCACATCCAGACTCCAACATGGCAGAGTCCTTGGGTTTTCTTGGCTTTCCACCCCTCCACCCTTCCTTTGCCTTGCTTGGTTAGACCCCCTAGTCCTCACTGGAGAGAAGTATCTGTCCTTACTCTGATTCATTCCTTTAATCACAGCCAAAATAGAAGCAGCTTCTGGAGAATGAACATGCCCTTGTTGGATTTAACTCATTGCTTTAATAAGCACAGGGAGAGGCTGGTGTCGACTGGGAGGCTCCGGGGCTTCAATATTTACCAACTATTTCTTAATGAAATGAAAGATGAGTTAGACACCACAGTGGAATTCTGGGGGTTGTCGTCCCTCCTCTTGGGCTCTCAGGTTTAGCCTCTTTGCCAGTATCCCCTCCTCCTGGGTGCCCCAGCACTATGCAGAGGCCACAACAAGGCTGGTTACTGAGGCTCAGACAGTCAGTTTGGGGAGAAAGGAGGATGGCAAGTATGCAGACAGACCATTTCAGTTCATAAGGGGGCCTTATGAATCTTGTAGTATGGAGGTTCTTAATAACTTTTTGTGTGTTTTCTCCCACACAATGATGAGAGTTCTTTGAGAGCAGGGGACAGCCAGGTGGCATAATGGATGGAGTACCAGGCCTGGAGTTAGGAAGACCTGAGTTCAAATCCCGCCTCAGATACTAGCTGTGTGACCTTGGGCAAGTCTCTTACCCCTGTTTGCCTTAGTTTCTTCATCTGTAAAATGAGCTGGAGAAGGAAAGGGCAAACCACTCCAGTATCTTTACCAAGGAAACCCAAAATGGGGTCACAAAGAGTCAGACGTGACTGAAACGATGGAACAAATCAAATACTTGGAAAGCAGGGACTTTCTCATTTTTTCTATTTGTATCATTACTACTTAGTACAGTGCCTGGAATATGACCAGTGTTTAATGAATGTTTTTTTCATTCCTTCATTCATGGATCCCTTTGGCAGTACTGATGAAGCCTATTGACACCTCAGAATAATTTTTTTACCTACCATCAAGGGGTGGTTAGGTGGTGCGGTAGACAGAGTGCTGGGCCTAGAGTTCAAATCCAGCTTCAGACACTTACCAGCTGTGTGATCCTGGGTAAGTTGTTTAACCTCTGTCTATCTTAGTTTCCTCATCTGTAAAATGAGCTGGAGAGGGAAATGGCAAATCACTCCAGTATATTGCCAAGAAAAGCCCAAATGGAGTCAAAAAGAGTCAGACACAACTGAACAACAACAACCTACCTTCATAATTAGGAAAGGAAATGCTAAATTTTAGTTAGAAATTAGTGAGGAAGAAAAATATATATAGAATCTTTTTCCCACCCAAGTTCATGGACTCCCTGACCTCAGGTTAAGAATTCCTGATTTGTCTAATCTTCTCATTGCGTAAAGGAAAGTGGCATCCAGAAAAGAGAATAGACTTGCCCAAGGTCACATGGTAAGTTAGTGACAAAGCTAGGACTGGACCCTGGTCTTCTGACGCCGGATGCAGGACTCTTTTCCCTATGCTATATTGCTTCTCAGGATAGAAGTTTGGGACCTTTGAACTTAATCTGGCCCCAGTCTCAGAACTTGGGAGCCAAGACTCCTCCAAAGGGAGAAAGAAGATGGTGGGGCGCTAGGCTGCAAGAGAGACAGACTGAACTGGGGTCTGGGCAGTCAGAGAGAGCAAGCAAGCCTGTCCACCTAAGGGAAGATGGATGGCTCCTTTCTGACAGAAATGCGAGGGAGGCATGGTTTCTCAAATGCAGCCCTGGGAAAGAAATGACTCACCACTCTCTTTCAAGGTTACTGTCTAAGAGCGTGGTAAGCTCAGCAGGTCCCCTGAGCAGGCAGCCTCTCAGTCCTCCTATCTTTCCAGGGGGTGGCAAGCACACAAAACTCCAATAGGAATAAGTACATCCCTGTCAATGACTCATCATAGATAGAACCTTTCAGAGCCAAGTGACCTTTTTGATGATTTATTGGTGTCCCTCAAGAGGAGGAGACTTTAAGGAATTGGGGAAACACAGAGTCTACCTGGAATGAAATGAGAACACCCAGATAGTCTCTGAACTGAACTAGCATTTCATTCAGTCTAAGGCTCCAACATAGAGCATCACAGAAATCAAGCTGGAAGGGATAGGAGAGACCATCTAGTCTAACTCTCTCATTTTACATATGGGGAAACTGAGGCCCAGAAAGGTTAAATGCTCAAGGTAGCCCGTGCAGGGAGTAGGGGAGCTAAGATTTGAATTGCTATCCTCTGACATCGTTGTTTCCACTATGCCACACTGACTCAAGGACCTGGGATCTAGAAAGAAATCCAAAGACCACCTGATCCAACTTCTTCCTGATAAACATGGGGAAACTGAGGCCCAGAGAGAGGAAGATACTAGTCACATATAATAGAGTTAGTAAGAGAGTGAAGTACTCAGACTTGGGTCTCTTATCTCCCAGTTCAGAGTTCTTTAAGCTGTACCATGACCCAGAAGTGAGGACTTGGGTATGTTATTTGAGGCAAGAAGCTAGAGAAAACAAAATCCTGGGGGAGGCTCTGGGTGGGAGGAATGGTGACAGGGTAGCTTCTCTTGAACTGCTCTCTGGCAGTGACATCTTTACATCCTATGCAGGTCAGGAGTAGGCAGCTACGTGGCACAGTGGACAAGGCACTAGGCCTGGAATCAGGAAGACCTATGTTCAAATCTCACCTTAGACACCAGCTGCGTGACCTTGGGCAAGTCACTTGTTTGCCTCAGTTTACCCATCTGTAAAAATGAGCTGGAGAAGGAAATGGCAAACCACTCCAGTATCTTTGCCAAGAAAACCCCAAATGGGGTCACAAAGAGTCCTACATGACTGAAACAACTGAACAACAGGTCAGTAGTAAGTTCATCTCAGGGTATGTATCAATCTGCCCCTAAATAGCAATCAAAGGGGTTATTCGTGAAAGCCCAGAGCTGCTCATTGCTTCCTATTGCCACTCCACTCTGGAAGAGTGATGGAAAGAATTCTTACCTGGGGACCAGAACTGAGACCAAGTTACCTCTCTGCCACTGACTGTTCGTTCACCTATAGAGTAGAATAATCCCTATGTTACTCATTTCATGAGACTATTTAATCATCATTAAAATGAATTAAGGGAAGCAGCCTGGTACAGTGGAATGGGGGGCGGGGGCAACTTGAAATCTGAGGACCTGGATTCAAATCCCAGCGCTGCCATTTACTATCTTGGGAAAAGCACATTACCTGTCCTGGATCTTTGTCTCCTTATCTGTAAAATGAGCAATTGGACAAGGTGACCTCTGAGCTCCTTTCCCGTTCTACATCTAGAAACTTATGGGAAAATGCTTTGAAAACTAAAAAGTGCTGTTGAAAGACAAGGGCTTATTTTCATCTTTATCAATTAGCTCCCCCACTGACATCCTCTTCTGATGCCTCATCAGGTATATAGGTAGGCAAACACAAGATAATTTGAGGAGGGAAAGGATGCTAATAACAACTGGAGAGAGAAGGCAAGGATCAAGTCAGGTTTCCTGGAGGAGGTGAACCCTGAGCTAAGCCTTGAAGGAGGAGAGAGATTCTGAGGGACAAAGATGAAAAGGGAGTCCATCATTCCAGGCATGGTGCCAGGACACAGCTTGTACAAGGCTAAGGAGGCAGGAGAAGGGTATAAGTTTGCAAATAATCACCAACATCCCCCAGCAATTCTACTAAAAAAGAAAGGAAAAAAACACATCAGAGCCCTTACCAGCTGATCAGCTTTTTCTAAGACTGTCTGTCCACCAAAGAGCTCACAGGTTATGACAGATACACTGATATAGACACACACCCATAGGTCCCATAGGCAGCAGAATTCAAAGGAGTAAGGCAGGACCTGAGATGTCTACCTGCCAGGGATGGGTGGGTTCAACTGAACAAAGATCAGAGGTTGGAGGCAAGGGTGACCTTTAACAAAATAACAACAATAAGAATAAGATATTTCTCTGAAGATTTACAGTTCATAGCATCTTCCTCTGGTCTTCCTCCCCAGTGAACTTGGCAGTGCAAGCATATAATCCTTATTTTACAGATGAAGAAACCATAGTTCAGAAAAGATTAAGCAACTTGTCCAAGATTCAGAGCAAGTAATTTGATTCCATATGTCCAACCCCAACTCCAGGACTCCCTCCTCCCTTCTGCCATGTTCATATTTATCTACAGTTCATATCCACTATCCCATTTGATTCTTACGTTAGCTCTATACAGTAGGTAATGCAAGCATTATTGACCCCATTTTTCAGATGAAGATACTGAAGCCCAAAGAAAGGGAGTGATTTTAAGTTCCCTTATTGTAGCTCTAACATTTGATGATTCTAAGATTCCCTGGGTAGTCCAGTGGCCCAAGCAGGGTTCTTCTATACTTCCCATTTGGATGTGGTAGAGTACTAGATTTGGAGTCAGGGAAACCTGAGTTCAAATCCAGCCTCAGACAGTAGTTATGTGATTTTGGGCAAGGCACTAACCTCTCAGTTTCTTCAGATACGAAATGCAGAAGGCAGATGATGCACTCCACAGTCCCTTCCAGCTCTAGATGTATGCTCCTACGACCCCTCTATGCTGCTACAAAGCTCTGCTTTTCTCAGGAGGTTCCTGCTCCCTGCCTCCACCCTCAACTCTTCCTCAAGGACATGTCCTAGTCTAGGGGAACGTCATGATTTCTTTTCCTTAGAAGTTTTCTCCACCTCGTCAGTCACCTTCCCATCCTGGAGAACACTCCACTCCCTAGCCTGGACCGCCATTTTTGGAGGGGCCTCAACCATTCCGGATGTCCTTACCCCGTCTCTGCTCACTCTCTGTCCTTGTCTGAGTCCTCCGCAGTCATCTAATCCCAGCCTGGTTATACTGCTCCCTCTCATTTTTAGCTCCCCTTTAGGCATTGTCTTCCCCCATTAAAATATAAGCCCTCTGGGGGCAGGGACTGGCTTGCTTGCTGAGAACTGAGCACAGTGCCTGGCATATACAAAACGATTAATAAATGTTACGTCTGTCTGTCAGTCTATCTCAGGGGTTCTTAACTTTGGGTCCATGAACTTTTTAAATACATTTTGGTAACTATTTTTCAACATCAGTGGTTTCCTTTATAATCTGATGTATTTTATTTTATACATTTACAAATATCACTCTAAAAAGGGATCCATAGACACACTACTAAAGGGTTCCATGATACACCAAAAAGATTAAGAACTCCTTATCTGAGAAGGGCCTTAGAACACATGGTGTCAGAGCTAGGAGGGAGCTTAGAACACAGAATGCCAGAGGTGGGAGGAGCCTTAGAACAGAGAATGTCAGAATTGGGAGAGAGCTTAGAGCACAGAATGTCAGAGCTGAGAGGGGTCTTAGAACACAGAATGCCAGAGCTGGGAGGAGCCTTAGGACATAGAATGTCAGAGCTGAGAGGGACCCTAAGACACAAAACAGCAGAGATGGAAAGGACCAGAGCACCTAGTACATCAGAGTGAGGTAAAAAATTCTTAAAACATAGGACATAGAATTTCAGAACTGAGAATCCCCAAAGCTACAATAATAGATCAGGAAGGAACTTTAGAGCATTTCTAGTCCTCTAGCATTATTTTACAGATCAGAAAAATAAATCCTCTAAGAGTTTTGCTTTGTTTTAACTACACAGAACAAATAGTTCCATACCCTTTTGGTAATCAGGGTAAGTGACAGAGCCCCTTGAAATCTGATGACCGGGCTCCAGCATGTAGATGAGCACCATGGGACTAATTTGGGAATAAGCCAGTTTCTAGCCACCTTCTGCTACAGGTGGGCTTGGGGAGTAACAACACAAGCTCCCCACCAACGGACCACTGCCTGCTGTTTTCTGTTCTCTGATGCGCTTGCTTACCAGGGCTGTGAGCAGCGGAAGTCCCCAGGCCCACCTTCAATCAGCCTCCCGGATGGGGTGGCCTTTGCACCTGCCCAGACCCTCCCCCAACCAGTCAGGCTCAGGCAGGTGTGTTTGGGAAAGTAAGCTGAGAATCTTGCCCTGTACATGTTCCCAGGCTCAATTACAGGCTCAATTTTCTTTTCTGTTTAATCCCCAAATCAATATGTGTTCATACATATTTAATCGGGAGGCTGTTTTTATTAGAGCGTGGATTAGGTTTACATCTCTCTCCCACTGCTTGGAATGCATTAGCCATTCACAAAGAAGACAAGCAGAATGACTGAGGAGGGGGACAGGCTCAAGTCCACAGCCCCAGCCTCGCAGAGTTCTTTCCTCCATGACAGACAGTACAAACTGTCCCCCCCCCCAGCTGTTTCCATTGCTCAGGAGAGCCCCAGCTGCCTCCCACCGCTCTCTCTCCCTCTCCAAGGCAAAGCCTTCACGACCCTCCCCTTCACAGACACACAGAAGCTCCAAAATGGAAGGAGAACTCAGTGGTAAAAGACCTTGACTCTATGCCACGTGAGCATCAAGTGAAGAAAGTGGGAATGTTCAACCTGGAGAAGAGAAGATGGGGAGAAGGTGAAGGGAAGAATAGACATTGTAGTTGTCATCAAGAATTGGAAGAAGGTTTAGATTTGTTCTGTTTGGTCTCGAAGGGCAGAACCAGGAGAAATTGACTGAAACCCCAAAAAGGCAAATTCTGACTTGATGTCACGAGCAAAACTTCCTAATAATTAGAGCTGTCCAAATGTGCGATGGGCTGCCTTCATATCCTAGGGTCATAAACCAGAGATTTAAACCCCAACTTGAAAGGTCATCTGAGCCAAACCTCTTATTATAGATAAGGATTTGACCAGAGTAGGTCTAATGATTTGCCTAAGGTCACGCAAGTAGTAAGTAGCAGAATCCCCACAAATCAAGGCTCACTCACAAGCTACCAGGGCTCTACCACCTGCACTTCAGAATTCTGTACCCACATATATCATCACTCTCTCCCATTCATTCTCTTACTAACTCATGGCTACTATTCTATCATCCTCTGACTCACATCTAAGGGTATGCTGTTAAATGTTTAACAACCAGCTCTGGAGGGGTGGGGAATGTATACATGATATACTTTTAAGTATAATCTTCATATTTAACATTTTATCCATGGCTTTATTAAGTGCAGACAATCTACAAAACAATAAATAAATCCCTTATTTGTAATACTTGCTGATTTCCAATATGTTAATACTACATTGAATATTTAACAATCAGCTCTCCCAAGACAGTTCCAGCTGGCTCCAGCACACCCCTGTAAAATGATACCATTCATTCATGGTTCCAACCACAACACTATCTCTCTGTCCACCCTCCATTCTCCAAAATCTATACACCATGTCCAAGAGCAAGATTTCACATGGCAACACAAACCAATGTTATCTCTTCTATAACCTGGGAAACATTTACCAATCATGACGAGCTACAAGTTCCATTCACCTTCCACGAATAGCTGTCTGGATTTCAAGTAGGCCATCCCCAAACCTACTATCCTGCACATAGGAGCAATTTAATAAATTCTTGTTGACTTATTTAGGTGAATTAAAGTTAAATAGTATGTATTGTATTGTTAATTGATAGTATTATATGGTATTGTTAAATACTATGTATATATTGATATGACCAAGTTCAGAGAAGACAAGGAGAAATAGAAGCACCATATCTGAGGGGGAGACAGGCAATGAGGAGATGATAAAGTCTGAGGCTATTCAAATCAACATGGTCCCTAGAGGAGATACTGAGGCAAGCTGGAAGATCAAAGGGAAGCCAGAGTCAAAGGCAGTTGGGATCAGAATCACAGTGAAAGCTGAACAGAAATGGGGAGTGATGCTAAGTGCTGAGGTAGCCCTTCTGGTGACAGTTGAGCACTTTGGAGGTCTTTTGAATGGGTTGTGCCAATTACTTACCAGCCAATACTGGTCTGACATTGTTGATGTTGAAATACTCCTATGCAAGACTACCAAGCCCATAGCTCACTGGTGAGGTGGCCTTGAGTGAGTCACTTCCTCTCTCTTTGGGCCCCAGCTTCCTCCTTGGCAAAATGAAGGTCTCCTCCAGCTCTGAGATGCTATGTCCCAGTGTCCTAAGGTATCTTCCTGCTTTGTCCTTCTCTGTTCTTTGTTACAAAGTCTTTTCCAGTCCAAACATTTTCTGTTCTAACGTTCTTTCTGGATCCAAAATTCTACAATCCCTTATAGTTTGGACTTTCTATGTTCTAGGGGTCCTTTCAGCTCTTACATTCTATCATTTTTCTATAATTTTTTGTATTCAAAGTATCATCATACCCATTTTACAGATGAGGAAAAGTGAAATTCAAAGAAATAAATAAAGGTGCCTAATGTCACAACTAATAATTGCCAATCCAATCCTGGTAACTCACTGAGGTGCTTGGGTGGGTGGGGGGAGGACAGAGGTAGTGATGGCACCCAACAACTTACCTTTGTGAAGTTTCTGCTACAGCCACATATTTTGTTTTCTAATTCAGAGCCAATGCCAATCAGAATAAATTATCACCCTTCCCCAGCATGACAACTATCACGCTCAGCCCTTGCAGGTGGCCCAGCTGCTGTCTGCTTCCTCACCAGGAAGCTCACATGGCCACATCAGCTTCAGCTAACCATCAAGGACAGAGAAGAGGACAAGGACAAGAAAGGGGAAAGAGTGGTGGTTAGGGCCCTGGAGCAAAAGAAAACAGGCCTGGACTCACTTCCCACTTCTTTCAACTACATGAGCTTCAGAACCATACCTTGCCTAAATTTTCCCTTTCTGAAATGGGTCAGTAATTCCTACACACACGCACACACACACACACCCCCCTACACTTTGTCTCTCACCCCACAAAAATTGGGTCAAGGTGATGGGTGCAGTCAGTATGAATCATAGAGTAAATGCTGAGGCTGGCCACTGTCCCTGGGAAGCCCCTGCCTCTTTCTCCAGCCTCTCAGTTGTCCTGAAGGGACAGCACTTAGGACAGATTCTCACAGAGAGATTCAAAGCTACCTAGGCTTCACACTGAGGATTCAGTTTTCACCTCTGCTTCTCAAAGCCCTTGTCTGGTGAAATAGATAGAGCACTTGACCTGGAATCAGAAACACCTGTGTTCACATGTGACCTTAGACACTAACTCTGTGACCCTAGGCAAGTCATTTAGCTTCTACCTCAGTTTCTTCATCTGTAAAATAAGGCATCTATCTCCCACGGTTGTTGTGAGGATAAAATTGGATAATATTTGTAAAGTTGTTTTTTTTTTTTGCAAACCTTAAAACAATATATAAATACTTGCTGTCATAGAAATAGACAAACAGCAGTTGGAAGGAGTTAGTCATTATCTTATTAATAGTTTACCACTAGAGAACTTTGTGAGTCCAAAGACATTTATATCCATCACCTTATTTGACCCTCACAACATCCGGATATGCAAAGCCTCAATTACCATTCCCATGTTGAGAGATGAGGAAACTGAGCCCCAGAGGAGAGTCAGGACTTGTCCAAAAGGCACACCCGGCCCCATGTGGTATGGCTGCATTCCAAGCCAGCAGCAAGAGAAGCATCTTTCCTCTTGGAGTTCATAGACACTGACTCAGTGGGTTCAATTTCCTGGGAGAGATACCTATCAAGGATCAATTTCTTGCTGAAAAGCAGAGGGAGAGTAAGAATGACCTCTGGCCTGTGAGGCTGAAGCTGATAAATAGTAGTTCTGCAGAGCTCGAGAGAAAGATGCAGGAATTCAATTCTTCCCACATCATGTTTTGTCTCTTAAAGAAGGGAGGGAGGGAAGGAAAGAAGGATAGTGAGTGGCTTCCGCAGATTCCATTCTATTCAGGAGGATAGAAAGGGGGTGTCAGGGGCTTTCGTTCTCACTGACGAGGGGACTGAAATCACCCTGAACCAGCAGGGCAACCCTCATCCCACCCCACCCCCACCCCCTGCCTGCGCCCCGCCGCCCGCTATTCCCCGCTGGCTCTAACCACTTGGCAGTGTTTCACGACACAATTAATTTCAGAACAAAATAGAGAACGTAGGCTGGGTGATTCCTCATTTAGCTGTCAGCTTGGGATAAGAAATGTCTGAGAGAGAAGACCCAGGGGAAAGAAAAAAATTGGATAATGATAAATTGTGAGCCAAACACGGCAGAGAAACTGTGCGCCGCCGCAGCTCCCCTTCCGCAGACTGATGGGTTCCGAGCCATTGACGTTCCAAGTTCGAGGAGACTTCTCCTTAGCGCCCCTCTGCTCTTCGTGAGCCCCGCTTGGTCATGGAACACCTGACACGGACTCCGGGCCCTGGCTCCAGCCAAGACCGCTACGCCCGTCCCTCCCCGTTTTCTCCTTTCCTCTCCTTCTCTGCCCTTCCTTTCCCCCTTCCCCTCCCAATTCCTCTCCACTCTCTCCCCCTCCCCTTCCCTTTTCCTCTCCCGCTCTTCTCCTTCCCTTCCCTCTTTTCCTTTTCTTTTCTCTTTCAATCCCTATCCCCCTTTCCCTCCCCTTTTTTTCCTCCCCCTTCCTTTCTCCCTCTTTCCCTCTCACTTTCCTCTCCTTCTTCCCTTCCCTCCCTCTTCTACCCTTTCGTCTTCCCCTCTCTTCTTTCTCCTCCCTCTCCCCTCTTCTCCTGTCCTCCCCTTACCCCTTCTCCCTTTTTTCTCCCTCTCTCCCTCCTCTTTTCACAATAGGATCCCCAATATGCAGTGCGCCCCTGAACTTCTCCTCTCCTACTGTCACCAGAGAGGCCTCTTTATCGCAGACTTTAAAAAAATAAATAAATAAAAATAAAAATTCTAACGCCACGGTCGGGAGGGGGAGGGAGGAGAATATCGCGTTCTCCCAGTGATGTGTCAACTCTGCCTGCATCTTAAAAGGATGTTTTGCAAAACGGGACTTTGTCCAAGTGTACCTACAGTCGCAGCAAATGGAAGGAAGGACAGCTTTCAAGATTAGAAGTTGTCTGGACGCCCTGGGAAAAAATAAGAGTAAACACCCCCTTTTGGAAAGCTTAGTCATTCCCAACATTATGGCAGTTAAATAATTACGGGGCTTTGACAGGGTTGAGTTGAGCTCAACGCCCTCTCTCCCAGCTGCACCTGGAGAGAAGCGGGAACTGTCCGCCTCAGCTGAGCAATCCCAGCCCTCTAGTTCAGGGAGGCAGCGGGCTGGAGTGGTTAGGGAGTGGTCTCAGAGTCAGCATGGAGCTCTTCTGAGGCTGCTGCCTCCTCTGCTTTCTACCCACCCTGAAAGTCATTTAACCTCTCTCAGCCTCAGCTTTCTCATCTGTAAAATGGGGATAACAACAGCACCTACCTCCGAGGGACCAAAGCGACAGAATATGTAAAGTGCTTTGTAAACCTTAAAGCGCCGTGATGTAAATGTTACTTATTATGGTCTTAGAGATCAGGGAGGTCCCCTATGGCTCTGAAGTCATTTAGATCAGAGCTTCTTAACCTGGAGTCCGCAGAGGGGTTCATGGATAGATTTCAGGGGCCCCATGAACTTGGATGAAAAAAAAATATATATATATATATATATATATACATCTTTATTTCAATATAATTGGTTTCCTTTGTAATCCATCTTATTTTATGCATTTCAAAATATGATTCTGAAAAGGGATTCATAGGCTTCTAAGGGAGGAGGAGAATACTGAGCTTCACTTCCTCTTTACCTCTTTCTCCTAGGATCCTTAGCTTCCATTCAGTCAACTCAGATGCCATCTCTTATTGGGAGCTTTTCCTGGTTCCCCTAGTTGTTAGTTGATAACCTTCCAACAATCTGGTATTCACTTATCTGTGCAAATGTTCTATCACCCCCAATAAAATCTTGAAGCCGCTTAGTATGGTGAACATGTCATTGGACCTAGAATCAGAAAGATCTTGGCCCAAATCCTGACTCAACCACTTACTAGCTGAGTGACCCTGGGCAAGTCACTTAACCTCTATGGGCCTTCCTCATCTGTAAAATTAGGAGCTTGGAATCAATATCCTCCACAGTAGTTTCTAGCTCTAAATATATGATCCCACCATTCTAAGTTCTTTGAAGGCAGGGTGTGTTTCTCACTTTGTCATATCCCCAGTGCCTAGCACAGTGCCTTGTTTATAGGAGGTTGCACTTCATGGAGAAGAACTGAATTAAATTGAGGTGAGATGAGGTGAGATAAGTTAGCATGGAAGAAAGAGAACCTTGGGAAATGCAAAGTTCAGCAGGAGGGAACCTGGCCAGCCCTCTGAATGATTGGCAGCCAGGGAAGGGGAGCCAAGCAATTTTCCGTGGATGCCCCTAAAGAAAAATATATATGCGACGTATATACAAATATATAAAAAACGCCAGGCAAGTTCATCAATAAAGAATGCAGCTCATTACTCTAAGCCTGTCCTTGGCTAGGAGTTGGAGGCAATGGATTTTCAGAGGTGATGCATGGGAATGTGAGTGGAGCAGACTGGACGCATGGAAGAATAGAATATAGATTTCTATAGATTAATCATTTGTCATTTCTGCCACACTGCATGCACACACTCCCTTCCCTACATAATACCCACTCCCAAAGGGGCACAACCCCATTGGCCTTCCATCAACAATTTAGGTACATGTGAACACACATGCACATAGGAACACAGGCACATGTAGGCACCTAAACACACATGTTATTTCACATTGCAAACTGACACATAAACACAGGGACTCTCATTCAGATACATACTCATTCACATAGACACACACATACACTCATACATGTGTGCACACATGTGCACACATATATACACACAAAGTTCATTTCCCTGCATTCCTTCCAGTTTGCTTCTCGCCCCTCCCGCCCCTCCCCAGTTTTCTGTCCTCCCATCCTCTTTGATAAACCTAAGGACAGGCATCCAGAATCTTATTTTCTCAAGTCCCCAGAGATCCCCAGCAAGGCAGGGCCAGAAGGCAGTTAATACAGCACCATCTCTTTTTGTTGCAATCCCTCCCAAGCTGGCACTGAATGCCATGTGTGCCCTGGTCCAATTTCTATGTCCTTGGGAGGTTCAATAACACTTTCTTAAAAATGGTTCTTGAGCTCTATCGACTAACTCCCTGAAATCAGAATAGACCCAGGAAATCTCAGAACTAGAAGGGATCTCAAAGGTTATCTAGTCCAGCTTCCTTCCTAATTCAGGAATCCCTTTCTATGACATTTGATAGCTACTGCTTGAACACTTCTAGTGACAGGGAGATCACTACCTCAGTAAGTGGTCACATCCATATTCAGAAAGCTTAAGTAGTACTGGAATTGTTGGAGGAGAAGTCAAACACTTGTCAGAGATACTGTTGAGGGAATTCCTATATTGGTGAGTGGGAATCACTTTGGTCCTCCTTTTATGTTAATCCATGAAATTAAAGACAAATGGAGGCTGGGAAGGGACTATCCTATACCTCCTCCTTCCCCATTCTTCATCACCAGAACCCTGAGTAGCACAGTTAGATTATTTCTGCCTGGATTCCACCCAGTTGTCCAGGGTACCTCTGACTGCTTCTCTTTCTGGGAAGAGCTAACAGACATGAGATGTCTAGACCATTAGAGACATTCAAGGGTAATTCCCCCAACTTGGAAAACTAACTTTGGAACCACCAGGTCAGAGGATACATGTTCAGAGAAGAGGGTCTGAAGCCTGCTGATTTAATGGTCTGGCACAGTCCATGACAAATCAGTTCTTTCCTGGTCCCAGAAGATTGTGCTTCAACCCCCCAATATTATTGTCTTGGCTTCAATTCATAAATTTCTGGTTCTCTCAGTCAAGCAAAGTCAGACAAACATTAGCCTTGAACCCAAAACTGGGTTCAAACTCCTTCTGTGACACTCGATACCTCTCTGACCTAAGGCAACAGATCTGGGACTCAATTTACTCATCTGGAAAAAGGAGGTAGTAATACTTGCATAATTGATTTTACTTCATTGGTTGTGAGCATAGGACCATAGATTCAGAGCTGGAAGGCACCTTAGAGGTCATATAGTCCAATTCCCTAATTGTATTGATGAGGAAACTGAGACCCAGGAAAGTTACGTGATTCCCCCAGGGTCAGACAATTAGTGAAGTAATAGAGTGGGAATCTGAAGCCAAATCCTCTAACTCCAAATCCAGCACTCTTGCCACTGTTATCATTCTACATATCCCAAATGAGGTGATGTATCAAAGTCCTTTGTAACTATAAAATGCTTGTTAATGTTATTATTATCATTATTATTATTATTATCCATCTGTTTCCTAGAGATTTTTTTTCACTTCTTTGAGTCACACACACACACACACACACACACACACACACACACACACCTCAGCCAAGTTTCACACCTTCCACTTGGAAGCCAGAGCTCAGATCTTGGGATAGGAGGAAGATGTGTTCATGTCCCCTATATCTCAGCCCATTTCCCTTTGATCTTCGTAATACTCCTGGGTTCTTGATGACAGCCATTCCCTGCCTGCCTCCTCCTGCTTTCTTCCCATCTTTCTTTGAAGTCGTTAAGCAAAGATGGTTGCAAATTACACCCATTTCAGTCACACCAGGAGATCCAAGACTCTCCGATTGCTCTTTCCTCTTGTCATTTAGGCTGCTTTCTGCATAGGGGGAGGTGCATGGCTCCCTGACATCCACAGCTTCCATCAGCAGGTGAAGCTGGGGCAGCAGGTCCAAGAGCAAGAGAAGAGATACCCAAGGTCTCAGGGCATCAAGGTGGAAAAAAAAATAACACAACTTTATTTTTTCCACTGACAGCTTGGGGAATGGCCTTGTGATAGCAAATCATCACCAGTCCCTGATGAAATGAGTTTACAATAACTTTAGGTTTACTTCCAAGGGTTTCAATAGTTCCTGAGGGCTGGAGCAGCTCCTGACTCAGCTGCCTTTAATTGTGAACTTGTATTTCATGTAGATGTGCTTTAACTTTTCATTTTGTTCTTTGTATTTTTCCATTCTTATTTTACTGACAAATCTAAAATGTTTGGAAGTCTGCACCAGACTCTGGCTGTCAGAAGCAGAGAATAGACAACACTAGTCACAGCCTGAATAACCATCAGCACTGTGGCTTGGGACTGCTGGTCATGATTCCGCATGTCCGTTATAATCATTGGCCATGGCATGGAATTATACAAGTCAGCAATTGGTGGGGGGAAGGCAGTGATCATGGTACTGAATGAATACCACCTGCAGTCCATGGTTCAGAATAACATACCCTCATGTTTGGTGTTGACCACGAACAAAAAACATTCTAGGAATAATGGTATGGGCTACTGACCATGGTGCACTCATTCCAGGGCTGTGATTCCATTCAACAATTCACATCTACTTCATGCAGTGAACCACTGTTCTTGATACTAAAACAACTGATTTCACCTTTCTCCCTCCCTGCCCACCCTGCACTCAATATTTCAAAAGCTGTGTTCCACCTCTATGCAGCAACCGCTGGGTGGGCAGACCCAGGGTTCCACGTAGAGTGATGATACCAGCCAGCACACATTATAAGACCCAGGCAGTCAACCTTCCCCCAGATAATTACCAATGACTACAGCCCCTTCCACAGGCTGCGCGTTGTTTTCAATAGGGGAGTTCTGGGAACTGTAATCACAAGAACACCTCTACAGACGTCATACTGCCAAGGACTGTGCTCCTCCTCCTGCCCATAAAGCATATGAGGACAGAGAAGTTCCAAAATATCTAATACTATGAGATGTGTGTGCACATGTGTGTGTGTATTCTGCTCCTTCCCAGGGCTGTGGCTTCTGGCCCAGAGCAGGTATCCCTTGCCCTCCCTATTTCTGAGAGAGCAGAGGTTCCTTAGAGGGCTAAGCTTATTTGTGTGCATGTGAGTGTATTTGGGCAAGGAAGGTATAAGAAACCAGGGACTGTTTCTTATTGATGGAATTAATGGTGGCCTGGTTTGAGTGGTGGTTTTTAGGCCTGTCTGCTTCAATCCTAACATTTGGAGAATCCACTCTAACCCTTTGACAGAGAAAGATGAGAGACAATGGCCATCACACAAGGTCCTACAAGATACAGGGTGATGCCTCCTTCCCTGAAGAGTATGGACCATTCCTCCCTGTACAGTATTGCAAAAAAGTATGTTAAAATCCAGAAAATGGAAGATCTTGTCAACCAGTCTTTAGGACCTGCTCACTTTAAATATAACAGCAGCAAAAAATGATGTGATACAAATAGAGGCCCAATTCCCACACTGGGGCTTTGTCCAGGGAGGATTACATTCTCTTAGGCCAACCTCAGGCTAAAGTGTTGCCTATAAACATACGCACTGAGGTATATACAGTCTCTGAACCTTTAGACAACATCAGAAGCAACATAGGTAGATAGATAGATAGATAGATAGATAGATAGATAGATAGATAGATAGATAGATAGAT
>NW_020954553.1:12303987-12334973 GCF_900497805.2 Vombatus ursinus | reverse complement strand
GATAGATAGATAGATAGATAGATAGATAGATAGATAGATAGATAGATGGTTGGATAGATAGACAAACAGGTAATTTTGTCCCTACAATAGCCCATTGAGGTACAAATATTAATGACCCCATTTTATAGAAGAAGAAACTGAGGCTCAGAGAGATTAAGTTATTTTCCCAAGGTCATATGGGTAGTAATTGGCAAAGATGGGACTAGAACGTAGGTCCTCTGACTCCAAATATGGCACACATTGCAAAGTACGATGAATGAGGCAAATACCTAAACAGCTCTTTACTGCTTTTGCAAACCCTCTCCTGGAAACACACAGTGGATAGAGCACTGGAAGACAGGTTCAAATCCTACCTCTGGTACTAGGTGTGTGATCCTGTTCAATTCTCTTCCAGGGGTGGGGAATCTACAGCCTCAAGGCCACATGTGGCCTTCTAGGTCCTTGGACTCCATCTTTTGACTGGGTCCACGTTTTACAAAACAAATCCTTTTATTAAGGGGATTTGTTCTGTAAAGTTTAGATTCAGTCAAAGGGCCACGCTTGAGGACCTAGAGGGCCACATGTGGCCTCAAGGCTGAAGGTTCCCCACCCCATGACTTAAACTCTCAGAGGCTCAGTTTCTTCATAAGTGGTTTGGAATAGATGGTCTCTGGGAGGCCTTCTAGCTCTCAATGTATGACCCTATGATCCTGAGGGACAAAGATTTCCTGGGGCCAGGGGATACTGCACCCACAGTATCCTCCCTTCTCCTTTGTGGGGTTAAAAAACTGGCTGTTTCAAAGTGTAAAGTCTACTAATTTTTTCATTAACTAAGCTGGGATGTCTGACAAGGGGAGACGGAATAGGTTTCTGTTCTTAGAAACCATCAAAACCGTTGTGGAAGGAAGATCCACGCACAAGCCGGCCAAAAATCACTTTTACTAGTTTATGATTATTCTAAATCTAAGCGTTTTTGTGCTTAGAGGAACGTCCGAGCTGACAGTCTCCTTGGGCTCTCAGACATCTCTCTAACGCGAGTCATTCTGAAGTCAAGTCACCATTTATAAGATTATTGGAAAAGGTCTACTGTCAAGATTGAGCAAGGGCCCGAAACGCAAGTCGTGATTTAGTTAATAGTTCCCTGTATCACACAGAATGATTGCTGTTTAGCTTTTGGCCTCCCTTGGGAGAATCACGTTCCTGAAACCATCTGATCCCTCCTTGACCGCTTCCTTCAAAGACTGTCCTTTCCGGCTGGTCAAAGGCAACTCAAGAGGCACTTCCACTACATGAAGCAATCAAAGACTTCTTCCTTCTCTTAGGTGAATTGTTACCCTAATCCTTCCGGCTCATGGAGAAAAAGGCTACCAGTTCAGGAAATCAATCTCTGCCCCTGGCCCTGTCAGGTTCCTGCCCTAACTACTTCAGGGAGGGATCTTTCCTGGGCTGATCTGGAGAAAGGGAAGCAGGGTATTGTTTTGGAGTTAATGGTTAAGTTAATGGAAAGATTGTTAAGGGTGGTTTTTTTTTTCCAGATTGAAGTTCAAAGTTCAAAGCCTTCAATTCAAAGACTTAAAACTATGAGAATTATAAAATGTTTTCTTAATAAAAGAGGGAAGAGAATTTTGTCTGCTTCCACTCTATGGAAAGAGGTCCTGTTGTAGCTTTCTGGGCACTCAAGCATGCGCCCACACACACACACACACACGCACGCACGCACGCACGCACGCACGCACGCACGCATGCACGCACGCACACAGAATCTTTTGTCTCATCTAGTACCATAGACCCACCTCACCCTGAACTCAGTTAGGGTAATCAAACATTTGTAATGCAGATAGGGAAGGGAATCACAAGAATAGTCACATAACTGCAGAATTTCAGAGTGAAGACTCATCTTCTCCTTCCAGATCTCCCACCCTCAAGCCAGGAAGATCCTTGGGTCGGGAGCTTTCCTAATTAAAGGAAGAGAAGTGGAAGGATAACTGGGCTGAGAATCAAGATGCCCAAGCTCTAGACTTAGTTTTGTCATTGATTCAGCAAAGAAACTTCAGTGAAATTTTACCTCAGTTTCCCCATGTATAGGATAAGGGGCTGGGTCTCTAAGGTCCCTTCCGGCTCTAACATTCTATGACTCTTGATAAAATATTTGGACTCAGAAGACCTCCGCTGGAATCTCAACCCTGCTACCTTAGCAGGAGCCCCGGGCTGTGAGTCAAGATATATAATTCTAGGCAGCTTTGCTATGGAGTCACTGTGTGACCATGTGTAAATACTTCAACCTCCATGGGTCTCATTTTCCTCCTATTATAGGAGAGAGTTGTTTCCAGCTCTAAATATCTGATCCCATAATGGCAGTTATTGTCATTACCTGGGTGACCTCGGGCAAGTCACTTACCAGACTCCAGTATCCACATTGGTAAAAACATTAGGGTTGGACTGAATGATCCTTGTAGTCTTTTCTGACTCAAAATCTTCAATCCTTTGGAATATACTGCCTGCCTCTTCTCATTGTGAGCAAAGTGCTTTATAAACTTCAAAGCAGTATAGAAATTATTATCATGAACAAAGCTTCTATATTCCTAAAATCCTGTCTAGAGAAATGAAGCTCATCAAACAGTTAAATAACTATCTTAAATACCAGGTAATAGTTACATGGTATTTTTAGTTAAACAAAGTGACATACATGTCCTTCCATCTGATCCTCACAAAAACTCTATAAGAGAAGTATTTTATGTCCATTTTATAGATGAAGAAACTGAGACTCAGAGAAAGGTTGTAACTTAGGAATCATTGAATTTTAGAACTCAAAGGGACCTTAGAGATCATCTTATCCAACCTTCTCGTTTTACATGAGAAAACTGCGACATCAGGGGGGGAATCAATCAATCTATCAACAAGCATTTATTAAGTACCTACTATGTGCCAGTTGCCCCATGATTTTTGGATTTCTCTTCTATATTGTCTCGTACTCTGATACTTGGCATTATGCCATAGTATCCCATTACTTACTATACCATCATTTATTCAGCCATCTCCTGATCAGTAAACACTTAGGTTATTCCTACTGTCTTTTTAATATTATAAATAATGCAGCTATAAATAGCTCTTATGTGGATAGGTCCTTTCTCTTTTTAAATGATTAAAAAAAAAACCCTCTTCTTGTTTATTGCCAGATCATGCTCTCACAATCCTGCAGCACGGAAACACAAAACCTCAGAGTTAGAAGGTATATCAGGGCCATCTAGTGCGACCCACACCTAAAGAGGAATGAATTCCCTCTGTGACATTCCTAACATGTTATTCAGTCTGGTTCTAAACCTCCGCTTTGGGACAGATCGAATTATTTTCTTTTATCAAGCCCAAATCTGCCTTTTGACTTCCACACCCTGCCCCTACTTCTTCCTTTGGGCCAAGCTGATCAAATAAATCCCTCTTCCCCACAAGAGTCCTTCAAATACTTGAGGACAGCTTCATGTCCTTCCCAAGTCTTCTCGTTTCCAGGCTAAATATACTCAGTTTCTTCCACAGTGTTTTGTAGTTCTGTCTAGGGATTAAAGAATCTGTAATGCATTCCATATTGATATTTTTGAATTCTTATTTTTAAACTCTAAGTTCTAGGAAGTCAGTAACCCTGACATCCTTGAGATTCATTCATCAAGAAGGTGATGAACACTCAAAAAGTCATAGCAAGGAACACAACTTGCTGCTTGGAAAGGAAGATGGTGGCAGAGGAGCTAGACAGCTGCCATGGACATTTTGCACCTAGAACTTAAGGCTAAAATCCAACTTGACCCTCAAAAAAGCCCATGATGGGATTTTCAGTCAATGGATACCAAAGCCACTATGAGTTATCTCTAGGGCAAGGGCCAAATAAGTACATAGCTCTGAAGAAATTATTCTGCAATACCACCAGCAATGTAAGAGAGTATCTGTTTTCCCACAGCCATGGGATCCTTTGCATAAACAGAAATACCTTCTCCTCCAGCTTCAGAGGCTTAATGCCCTCTGTCCACAGAGAGCACAACTTTCCTGGAGTTGCTGTAAGTCAGGCACAGTTGGCATACTCCCACTAATGCTTCCACTCACTCACCCACCCTGTGTGTGTGCTCAGGGAATATAAACATTTGAACAGAAGTCTAGGCTGAGCATAATTAGGGAAGAAAATCTGCTGTTGCAACAAAAACTCAGAAACATGCAAGTATTTCTTCTTTCCAAAGCCTAACATAAATCAGGTTTGTATAATTTGAGATTGGGGATGATCTGTGCACTAGGTTTCCTTCTTTAGCCAGATAACAGAGAGGTGACTGGATTAAATTTTATCAAGATCATTCATTCCTGTGCTCTCCTTTCTCTTTCCTCTCTCTCTCCTCTTTCCTTTCTCCTCTTTCTCTCCTCTACTCTCTCTTCTCTCTCTGTCTTTGTCACTGTCTCTTTCTGTCTGTCTCTCTGTCTCTGCCTCTGTCTTTGTCTCTGTCTCTATCTCTCCCTCTGTCTCTGTCTCTTCTCTCTGTCTCTGTGTCTCTGTGTGTTTCTCTGTCTCTGCCTCTGTGTGTTTCTCTCTATCTCTGTGTGTCTCTCTCTTTTTCTCCCTCTGTCTCTATCTCTCTCTGTTTCTTTCTCTGTCTGTCTTTCTCTGTCTCTTTCTTTCTGTCTCTATCTCTCTGTCTCTCTCATGTTTCTGAGTTCCCTTCATTT
The DNA here is from genome assembly GCF_900497805.2 of Vombatus ursinus. Classification (NCBI taxonomy): domain Eukaryota; kingdom Metazoa; phylum Chordata; class Mammalia; order Diprotodontia; family Vombatidae; genus Vombatus; species Vombatus ursinus. The sequence continues at coordinate 12,330,296 of NW_020954553.1, read as the reverse complement.
CTCCTAATAATAACCCCCACACACATGGAATGTTAGATCTGGAAAACACTTAAAAACATAACACAAAATGTCAGCTGGTCACTTAAAGCATGGAATTTCAGAGGTAAAGTGCGAGTCTGACCATGTCACTATCCTACTCAATAAACACCAGTAGCTCCCTATTGCTTCAAGGATCAAATATTAGTTCTTCTGTTTGGCATTTAAAGACCTTTGCAACCTGGGCTCAATTTACCTGTCCAGCCATTTTATGCAGTTTTCTCCTTCACATACACTGTGGTTCAGTCAAACTGGTTTTGTCTTTACATTCCCCAAGCCCAGCACAGTATCCTACTCATAGTAGGCATTTAATAAATGCTTTGGTCTTAATTGAAAGACTTGAGAGACGCCTGAGAATAGAGAAAGACAGATCTGGATGGGACTTTAGAACAGAGAATCTCCAAGCTGGTGAGGTTGGGAGTTTGAACACTAAATGTCAGGAATGGAAGGGATTTTCGAACATAGAACGTCAGAGTTGGGAGGAACCTTAGAACATGAAATGGTAGCACCAGGGGGGTGCTAGTAAATATTTAATGACCAGATCTCAGTGGGTTGAAGGCAGTGTGTACACATGACACATTACTAAGATTAATCTGTTTTATTGACATTTCCTCCATCATTTTCTTAACTTTAGACAGCCAACAAAACAATAAATCAGGTCCCAATTTGTAGCCTTTGCCAATTTCCAAAGTGTAAATAAATGCTCACATTGGAAATTTAGCAATTGGCTCTCAAAGGCCAGTACAAGCTGGCTCCAACATACCCCTGGTTAGCACATAGTACCAGGGATCATCCAGACCAACACCCTTGTTATAGAAATGAGAAAACTGAAGCCCAAAATGAGGAAATTACTTGGCCAAAGTCACAAAGCCAGTTATCCTCAGAACCCTGACTAGAGCTTAGGTCAGTCATTCCCAGTGCAGGTCTCTCTCCCACTGTATCAGAATGTTCTTCAGCAACTTTAGAAGCAATCAATGGAATCAGAGACTGAGCTTCCAGCAAAGTCGGTTAAACTGTTCTGCTGGGGTCCTGGCACTCAGACAGTGCAAGGAAGCCTAGTGTGCTGGAAAAAACCTTGGAGCAGGAAAGAGAAAACTGAGACTCTAGACCAGACTCCACCACTTGACCCCTGGGTGACCTTGGGCTCATTATTTAATCTCTGAGCCTCAGTTTGCTCAGCTGTGAAATGGTGATAGCACCATTAGCACTCCCTACCTTACAGAGCTGTAAGTGAAACATTTAGTCAATTTCAAAGTGCTATAACAGTGTACATTATTATTATTCGTGAGCTCATAGATAAAATCCAGTGACTCATCTTCCTGGGTTGAAATCTGGCCTTAAACACTTACTAGCTGAGTGACCCTGGGCAAGTCACTTAAGCTTGTTTGCCTCAGTTTTCTCATCTATAAAATGGGCTGGAGAAGGAAAAGGCAAAACACTCCAGCATCTTTGCCAAGAAAACCCTAAATGGGGTTGTGTAGAGTTGGGCATGACTGAAGCAACTCAATAATAACAACTACTACAACTGCTATCAGTTGGAAACTACTGAAATGTTTTTATGGTGGGACCTTTAGAGATGGAGTCATTCTACTGCAGGGGCCTCTGGCCTTGGGATGGAGAATAAGAAGAGATGTGTCAGTATGGTTTTCCTCCATACCATTTCCCTCCAATAGGAAGACCTGCTCTGAGAGTTCTGCCCTCTTTCCTACTTCCCCCATCGATGCAGGTAAATGCGTCCTGACAGAATTAACTTCTTTACTCAAAGGAACACAGAGAATCTAAGGTAGCTCCGTATAAATAGTAGCCAGATGGGGAATCCCAAATCTAGTCCCAGGAGATCAATGTATGGCCTTGGGTGAGTCCTTTCATTTCACCGCACCTCAGCTTCCTCATCTGTAGTGCAAGTGATTACAGGAGGAGGAGCTAGTAGACTGTGCTGAGATCATCTAGTCCATGTGTGCAGACGGGGAAACGGAAACTTTCAACCTCTCTCCAAGCTGCTACTTTCTCATCACTCCCATGACCATCACCCTAGCTTAAGTCTTCATCACCTCTTACATGAAATAGCCTTCCAACTGGTCTCCTTGACTCCAGTCTCTCCCTTCTCCAATCTCTCCTCCCCACAACTATCAAAGTGATATTCTTACATCAGTACAACCTTTGACCATGTTACTCCCTTCTTCAAGAAGCTCCAATGGTTCCCTATTACTTCTAGGATCAATTACAAATCCCTCTGGACTCTGGAGGAGAAAGTGAGGCTGACAGCTTTGCACAATTCTACCTCACTTAAATCCAATTCACATGCAAGTCAAGATATTACCCTTGTGCTGTCATTGGTCCTCTTGAAGAATGAAGGATCATCATCATCATCATCATCACCATCAACAACAACAGCCTCCCCTGTCTGACATTCAAAGTCCTTCACCATTTGGCTCCATTCTACTTTTCCAGGTTGATTTCACATTATACTTAATACATTCTGGCCAAACTAGCCTGCTTACCATTCTTTATACATTGTGTTCCATTCCCTGCTTTCACACCTAGAATGTTCTCCTTCATCTCTTTTGACTCCCAGAGTTCCAAGCTTCCTTCCAAGCTAAGCCCATCTCCTACAAGAGGCCTTTGCTGACCCTCCTGTTATCAGAGCTCTCCTTGACATACTCAGTCGAAATCACTTTGTATTCTCTTTGTACGGATTTCCAATTTACTTTGGTCATAGATTCAGAAGTCATCTAGTCCAAATCTCTCATTTTACAAATAAAGAGATCAAGGCCCAATAAGGAGTAACTTGTTCAAAGTCATAACAGGGTGTAAATGGCAACACAAGGATTGGAACTCAAGTCATCTGACTCCAAATCCAGAACCTTCTGATGTATTGTTTGTCTAAACTCCTCAAGGATGGGACTCTTTTCATTTTTGCCATTGTATCCTCAGTACCTAGTACAGAATGCCCGACAAACGGGCACTATATAAATGGATGGATGGATGGATGGATGGATAAAAGGATGGATAGATGGATGGATAGATGGATGGATAGTCAGATGGATGACATAACCTGACCAAGGCCACCCAGATGGTAAGTAGCAGAGCCTGATTCTAACCTGGTTTTCTGAATCAAGAGCCAGATTTCTCCACTCCGAGGCAGTAAGCCACAGGATGGGTTGGAGCAGATGACCTCTAAGGGCCCTTCCAGTTGGAAGAGCCTACCTTAGGCTAGAATTAAGATGCATTTTATCAATTAGTCACCTGGGTGTCATCAAATCCTGGAGAAAATGTCCTGTCACTTGTGTTCCTGCCCCTCCTCCTAATGCCTTTTCAAACAAAAAATTTATTTCCCTCTTCTCTCCTCGAGGCAGTTTAATGAATTCAGGCCTTCGGGGAGAAACAACAACGTGTTCCCACTGCCAGAGAAAAATGAGAGGAGGAATAGTAAAGCGAATTTCTTTTTATTGACTTTTAGTGAGCTATTTAATCCAAACATCTCATTATCGGCAATATAAATATACTATATAATGGATTTTGCAATAAGAACAATTAGCTTTTGCAATTAGCATGAGAATAAACTTTCCCCAATTGCATGAAGAAGGCGAGGCTGCTATAAAATGTGCTTGCTGTTTTAAAAAAAATAAAAAGGAAAAGAAGACTCAGAAATAAATAATTAAATCATTTCAGATTGAGGGGGAAGGGAACCCAGTGCCTAGAGGCAGGATAATATACATCCTAGGGATAAACTCCACCAAGATCCTGGACAGGAACCCCTCCACTCACCTTCCAAGTTGGTGAGGCTTTCATTTTCCATGGCAGCTTCCTAATTAATTTGATTGGTTGCTATCCCTGAAGTAATTAGCAAAGCTTTTAATCAGTTTGTATACAGCCTAGTACAGTAGAAAGAGACCTGGACTGGAAGACAAGACTGGGTTCTAATTCTGGGTCTTCCACTAAGTCACTTGAGTAATACCCTCCCCCCTCAGAGACTCAGTTTCCCCATCTGTCAAATGAGGGGATTGGACACCATGATGTCTCAGGTCCCTTCCGACTCCAATGTACTATGATTCTGTGATACTATAAGTAGGCTCTAAATCAACGGCTACTTGAAATACGTCTTCTGTCTATGGAATCCCCAAAACAGACATCAATCCTCTCCTTTCTGTTTTCCCAACCTTTCTATTTTCCACAGAAGCAAAGTGGTGTTGCAGAAAGAGCACTGGATACGGAATGAGAGGATCTGGGTTCAAATTCTTGCTCTGTACTTGCTAGACTTGAGCAAGTCATCTCACTTTTTTCAGTCTTAGTTTACTCATCTTTATAACGATTAGAGAACTAGATGTTCTCTGTTTTCTAAAACTGACTCTTTCCCCTCCAACCCTAGGTTCTGATAGGTGACCTTTTACCTTAGCTTGGCTGGAACCAGGCCACCCTAGCACTTCCCAGCTTTTTCTACCCATGCTGAAACACAGCTACCCCCAACTCTGTCTATTTCCCCATTGTGTGTTGCCTTCTTCCATTAAAATGTAAGCTACTCTTTGAGGGTAGGGACTGCCTTGGTTGCTTGTAGGGGATAAAGGAAGAGAACAAGCATTTATTAAGTGCCTACTATATGCCAAGCACTGTGCTTAGTCCTTTACAGATATTATCTCATTTGATCCTTGTATTTGTAGCCCTAGCATTTGACACAGTGCCTGGCACATAGTAGGTGCTTAATAAATATCTTCTCATTTATTTTCATCCCTTCATTCTATGATGATGTGAATTACAATGATGGAATACTCATTTAATTGTTGAATAGTTTCAGTTGTTAGTCAGTTCTTTCTAATATTGAGCTGAAATAATAATCTTTGTAAATAATAATAATAGTGAACATTTATATAGTGCTTCCTATGTGCCAGGCACTGTGTCAAGTGCTTTACAATTATTATCTCATTTGATCCTTGAAACAATCCTTCGAGGTAGGTGCGAGGTAAAGAAATTGAAGCAAACAGAGGTTAAATGATGTGCCCAGTCACACAGCTGTGAAGTGTCTGAGGCCAGATGTGAACTGAGACCTTTCTGACTCTGGACCCAGAACTCTATCCACCATACCACCTAGCAGCCCCTTAATTACTTGCCTCCTTCCCTGTAACCATTATTCCCAAGTATTCCCTATGAGATCAAGTCTAACCTTATACCACATGAAGACTCACAGACATTTGAAAACAGTGATAATGGCCCCTCGACCTGCCCACCAGCCTTCTTTTCTCCAGGATACCATTGTAGATGCTCTTATGACAACCTTCCCAGTCTACTGATACTGATTCCTTTCCTTGGGTTATGCTTCAGTTTCTAAAAGTCTTCCTAAAAATGTTTCCAGAATGTCCAGACCTGAACATCATTACTCCAGATGAGACCTGACTGGAGTAGAGGACAGTGATGAAATAAACTACCATTCCTTCCCTCAAGGAGCTTACACTCATGCAGGGAAGAGAAGGTGAGAATATATCAAACTAGGAATTTCCATTTTTAAGCTAAAGGCCTTCACAGAGAAGGCTTGAGAGGGTGAGCATCTAGGAGGACAGGAAAGGAAGAGGCCTGTTCATGTTGAAATTCTTCCAAGGCTTGACGGAACCAAATTATTTTCTATCACTGTGATTCAGCACTTAATAGCCACCTGCCTGAGTGCCAGATTTCTGATTTTTGTTTTCACTGGTAACAGCTCAGGAACCCAAAGCGATGAGAGATGATATCACAGACTGGTGAATGAAAAGTAACCCCAGAGTATTGCATCCCTGAAATTGTGTTTCTGTCTCCCAGCAGACAGATCAGGTTTGGAGCTAACCCTGGAAAGGAGCTTCTCCCCCATGGAGCTGAGCCTGGAGTGCTCAGGCTGGAATCTGTGATAACAGTATGGCTTCTCATTGATCTGGCTGCATAAGCACCACCAAAGCTGAGAGAACATATGAAAAGTGCTCTAGAAAAATAGCTAGCAATTATACAGAACTTCAAAGTTTGCAAAACACTTTGCATATGTTATTTCATTTGATGCTCACAACAACCCTATGAGGTAGATGCTGTTATTATCCCCATTTCACAGATGAGGAAACTGAGGCTGAGAGAGGTTACGGGATTTGTAATGGGTCACACAGCTAGTGAGGGTCTGAGGCAGCATTCAAGTTGGTCTTTCAGACTCCAGGTTTATCCCTCTGTTGCCAATATCAATTAGCTGCTTAAGCATATTTAAATTCTAGCTGTCATTATAGTTATTATTGTTGTTATTTTATCCTGTAATGAGGTGAAGGGAGAAGGATTCCTCTCTTGGGTTTTCCCCTGCCTGCTGACATGATTTCTTACTATTTGAGGACATATGACCAAAGATTTAGAGCTAAGAGGTCATCTAGTCCAACCCACCCCTTTTAAAGATGAAGACACTAGGGGCAGCCAGGTAGCGCAGTGCATAGAGCTCCAGCCTTGGAGTCAGTTCAAATCTGGCCTCAGACACTTGAACTTCACTTAACTAGCTCTGTGACCCTGGGCAAGTCACTTAACCCTGATTGCCAAAGCAAAAAATAAAATAAAATAAAATAAAGATGAAGACACTAAAGCCCAAAAATGACTTGTCCAAGGTCATACAAATAGTGAATGGCAAAGATGGGAATCTTTGAGAGTAGAGACTGCCTTGGTTACTTGTAGGGGAAAAAGGAAGAGAACAAGCATTTATTAAGTGCCTAATATATGCCAAGCACTGTGCTTAGCCCTTTACAGATATTATCTCATTTGATCCTTGTGTTTGTAGCGCTAGCATTTGACACAGTGCCTGGCACATAGTAGGTGCTTAATAAATATGTTTTCCTTTATTTTCATCCATTCATTCTATGATGATATGAATTCCAATGATGGAACATTCATTTAATTATTGAATAGTTTCAGTTGTTGGTCAATTCTTTCTAATATTGAGCTGAAATAATAATCTTTGTAAATAATAATAACAGTAATAAACATTGTTAGCTATTCTATATCTTATTCCTCTGATGTGAAAGTCATTATTTTTTCACTGCCCCCTCAACCAAAAATTAATCTTTGTTCGGCCTGGGAATTCAAGAGACCCTGATCTGGCAAGGTCCTCAGAAGCCACCAAGTCCAACCACTCATTCAGTGCAGAAATTGCCTTATTAGCAAAACAGATGGGTCAAGAGGAATAAGGAGCAGGCAGGGAAGGCCATCCAGTCTCTCAGAGAAGTGAGAGTGACTCTGACATTTTAAGGGGCAGAGCAAAAAGCACTTATACCATACACCCCAGATTCTTATGGTCAGAGTGAGATCTGCCTGCCAATGTACCACCTCCAGCTCTGACCTATCCTTCACTCTGAATCCCCACCCTACCCTCCACTCTCAAATGCCCTCTGTTTCGTTTGCACATTAACATCCAGGCATTCAGGAGGGCTCTCCAAGATTTCTCCTGTACCTAAAATCCATCTCTATACTCCCTTCAGTCTCTCGCATTTATTTCAACTACTGATAACTTCATCAACATGGGTTCTCCATCCACTGAGACCGATAGCGACACCCCCCTCCCTTAATGACTTAATAATCCATTTCTTAAAGTTTTAGTCTTTCAAGATTTGCCTGATAGGTGATTCATTCATTATCCTGTGGCTAATCTGGAGATGAGTGCCTCTGGATTTATCAAGGCTGGTCCTTGAACAACAGGCACATAGTATATTACTGACCTTGTCCTCAAAACCTTTTCAATCTGCCAAAGGTTGTGATCTGTTAATGTAGCTTTCAAGAACACATGGTCAAATCTCCATCATGCCAAGGCATCAAAAACACTCAGCATATGTTTGTTCAGTGAATGGAATAAATGAATGAATTTCTTCACCCCTAAATTGAGGAGCATGGACAAAATGTTTTCTATCCCTTTAAGCTGCATGACTTCTTGAGACATGGCCCCTAAATGTGTTATAGCATGAATGAATGAATGGATGGATGGATGGATGGATGGATGGATGAATGGATAGACAATGAGCTCATTACACACAGTGAGCTCCCTATTATGAACTGGCTTGTATATTACCTTGGGATTACTCTCCAACCAATTTGTGTATAAGTGCCTCGTCTCCTTAGTTACAAGTAAAATCCATCTTAACAAGTTTATTGGCACCTCAAAATTCCTAAACAGATCCAAACCTAATTCAAATGGGAACCTTTAGATTCATGTTGTCTTTACTGATGCTTTACATAAAGTGTGGCATTTGTAAACTCTGACCAATCAAAGGCGGGGAAAGAATACAGAAAGAGCAACCACATCAAGTCTTGTATTCATCCTTTCTACTGTAACTATATTTGAATGCAACATGGTATACTTAATATAATAAAATGTGAAGTGGTTTCCAAACATTGGTGACTCTTTGGAATTTTACAAATTGAGTCCCAAGAGTAGGGAACGGTTGGGAAATTCTGGACACTAATGGATGTGAGGAAGAGGAAGATTAGTGGGGTAGAATGGGAAAGGCAAAGATAAAAGAAGCTAGCACCTAATAGGATGCTGTGTCAGCAAAAGGGGTTAGATGTATACATGTATAGATCTAGATATATATCTAGAAATGGGAAGAGAGAGAGATTCTCCCTAAATCCACCAACACATTGTGATAAATATGTCCAATTTTAAACAGAAAATTTGATGTTTTGTAAGAATTCAATATGGCATGGTGGAAAGAGCGTTGGGCTTGAAGTAAAAAACCCGGGTTTAAGTCTTAGCCTTTCCACTAACTCTCTATGTGACCTTGGGCAAATCACTTAATCTCTGTGAGTGTCAGTTTCTTCATCTGTCAAATGGAGATAACCACATCTCAAGAAGCAAAGAATATAATGTAAGTGAAGAGATTTGGGAACTATAGGGATAAGGATGGGACCTGGGACTTTATTCCCAGTGAGAGAGGACTCTCTAACACTGCAAGCTGGCAACTTAGAGTCCTAAAGAGTTACCTGGGGCGCTGAGAGGTTAAGTGACTCTCCCAGGGTCACACAGCCAATATGTAGCTCAAGCAGGGTTTAAACCTAAGCCTTTATGGATGATCTCTATCTAGTCACCTCTCTAGTGGGAACTAAATCTAGAAATGTGTGTCATCATTATTACTGAAATACAGCAACTGTACATAAATACCTATGAACAACATAGCAAAGGGGCAGATAGGTGGCACGATGGATAGAGCACCAGCCCTGCAGTCAGAAGGATCTGAATTCAAACTCAGCCTCAGACACATAACACATACTAGCTGTGTGACTCTAGGCAAGTCTCTTAACCCCAATTGCCTCACCAAAAAGCAAAAAAAACAAACAAAACAAAACAAAAAACAAACAAACAAACAGCATAGTACAGTGGGAAAAATGCAAAGATTGGAGTCAAAGCACATGAATTTGAATGTGAGCTCCACAATCTACCTGTGCAACCTGGGGCAAGTCACTTAATTTCTCTGTTGTTCTGTCCTAATCTGTAAAATTAGGGGACTGGACCATATGATCTCTGAGATCCTTTCCAGCTCTAGACCTGATACTATGAGCCTTCTCTAAAGGATAATATCCAGTGATGAATAGTTTGTCTGTCAAATATATGGAGACCTGCAAACTCCTTCTGGCAAGAACATAATGTATTGCATCAATACCGACCAAGAGTAAATCAATTCATAGAATCTTTTCTAGAAAAAAAAAAAACACCTCAGTGCAATCCTCTTTATGATCTCGCTAAAAACTGGTAATCCAACAACTGGATAAACACTCCTATTGATGGGAAACTCACTACCTCAAAAGGCAGCCCATTCTATTTTGAATAGCTCTAACTATAAGAAACTTTTTCCTGCTATTTTTCCTGTCAACGTGATATGGTGAATAGACTACTGGACTCAAAGGCAAGAAGACTTGGGTTTAAATTCCACTCTCTGACACCTAATAGTTGTGTGACATTGGACAAGACATTTAATCCTTCCCAGCCGGAGTCTCTTCATTGTAAAATGGGAGTCACATAGTAGCACATATCTCACAAGGATGCTGTGAAGCTCAAATGAGGTTATGTAGGGAAAGTGTTTTACAAATTTTAAAGCACTGTCTAAATATTAGTTATCAGGATATCATTCAATCAATTTCATATTGTTATGTATCATCTGTTACCTGTAATTTTCACCCATTGTTCTTGGTTTTGCCTATAGAGTACAGAAGAATGGGTCTAAAACCTCCTACTCTCTAAGTGTACCATCTTAGTGTCTCTTTCACTGGTTCCTCACTCTCTTCCCCACCCATTAATGGAAGTGTTCCCAAAGGGTGTACCTTCAGCCTTCTTCTGTCTATGTACACTCTCTATGAGCAATTTTTTTGATTCTTACAGTAAATAGTTATCACTTCTATGCAGATGATTCCCAGGTTTATACATCCTGTCCTGACCTCTCTTCTAATCTCCAGAGAAACCCACACACACATCTCCACCTGCAGAAAGGACATCTCTATCTGAATGTCCCTCCAGCTCCTCAAATTCAAGACATCCAGAACTACACTATTGTCTCTCCCACTAAACATGCCTCTCCTGATTTCATTATTTCTGTCTATAGGACCACCCTCTCTCCAGGTATGTACAACCTGGGGGCAACTTGACTCCTCTCTCCCTCACATCATTCATTTGCTAAGTCTTGCTGATTCTGCCTCACCAGTATCTTTCTAATCCATCCCTTCTCTCCACTCACAGGGTCACCACTCTAATTCAAGTCTTCATTCTAAGTCTTGTTAATTCTCCTTCCACACTATGTCACCTCCATGCCTTGATGGCCCTGCACACAGCCTCTCTTCTAGTTGCACTATTTTGATAGCCTTCTAACTCATCTCCCTGTTTCCAGTCTCTCCCCTCTCCAATCTATCCTCAGCATAGCTTCCATACCAACATTTCTAGACCACACATCTAAATATACCACTTCACTGCTCACAAAGCCAAAGTGGCTTCCCATTGCCTCCAGGATAAAATGCAAACATCTCTGCTTGGCTTTGAAAGCCCTTTACAATCTGGCTCCATTCTACTTTGTGGAACTTAATGCCTATTACTTCACTCATTCTGGATTCCACCATTGGCCTAATTACTGTTGCCTGGACAAGACATTCCAATTCCTGCCTCTTGCCTTTGTCTGGTCTGCCCCCATGAATAGAATTCATTCCTCCTCACCAATATCTCTTAGAATATTTAACTTCCTTCAAGGGTCATCTTATAAGTGTCACCTCCTACAAGAAGCCAATGCTCATCTCCTCCATGGCAAGTGCCCCTCCCCTTCCAACAAATTATTTTGTATCTGCTTTGTATATATTTATTTATTTTTCTATATTCAGATTGTTTTCCCCAATTGAATGTAAGTTCCTTGAAAGCAAGGGCTGTTTCATTTTGGACTTGTTAACCCCTGCCCTTACCATAGTGCTCCGCATAGAGGAAATGTTTAATAAATGTGTGTTGCTTCAATTAATAAATGGCCAAAGGATATGAAGAGGCAGTTTTCAAATGAAGAAATCAAAGCTATCTATAGTCATGAAAAAAATATTCTAAATCACTATTGATTAGAAAAATTAAATTAAAACTATTTGGAGGTACCACCTCACACCTCTCAGATTGGCTAATGTGACAGAAGAGGAAAATAATAAATGTTGAAGGGGATGTGGAAAAATTGGTAGACTTATGTACTGCTAGTGGAGTTGTGAACTGATCCAACCATTCAGGTGAGCACTTTGGAACTATGTCAAAGGGCTATAAAACTGTGCATACCCTTTGATCCAGCAATACCACTACTAGGTCTCTATCCCAAAGAGATAAAAAAGTTGAGGGGTGGGGAAAAGAGGACCTATTTGTACAAAAATATTCATAGCAGCTCTTTTTGTGGTGGCAAAGAATTGGAAATTGAGGGGATGCCCATCAATTGGGGAATGGCTGAACAAGTTGTGGTATATGATTGTAATGAAATATTACTGCTATAAGAAATGAGAAGCAGGCAGATTTCAGAAAAACCTGGAAAGACTTGTATGGACTGATGCAAAGTGAAGTGAGCAGAACCAGTATACATAGTAGCAGCAAAAATATACAATGATCAACTGGGAATGACTTAGCTCTTCTGAGCAATATAATGATCCAAGACAATTCCAAAAGACTCATGATGAAAAATGCTATCCCCCTTCAGGGAAAGAACTGATAGAGTCTGAATGCAGATCAATGCATTTCATTATTTTCAATTTCTGGGTTTTTTTCATGTTTTTTTGCCCTTTGGGTCTGTGTCTTCTTTCACAACATGATCGATATGGTAATATGTTTTGCATGATTTAACACGTATAATTTTAAAAACTTTTTTTAAAAAGTCCCTGCCAACCTTAAAATAAATATATAAATGTTTGTTGGAAGAATGAATGAATCTTATTCTTCCTTCTCCCTTATCTCCTTTAACCCTTATATTCAACTAGTTATCAAGTCCTGTGGATTCCATCTCTATAATATATATTCCTCCTTCTATTATAAAGATATAAATATATATATAAATATATTTTATATAAAATATAAATATATTTTATATATTCCTCCTTCTATTATATTACATATAATTTATTATTATATATATTCCTCCCTCTCTTTTCTCTGCTCTGCTGCTCATACTCTACTGCTTAAGGCCCTTATTAGCATCCACCTGGACTAGTGCAATAGCCTCCTGTTAGGCCTTCTCTCTTTCATTCTCTCCATACCCAAAAACCCCCTCAAATCTCTTCTTCATTTTGCTGCCAAAATAATCTTCATTAACCATCGATACAGTTATGTCCCCTCTTCATTCAAAAATCTTCCATGGCTCCCTATTGCCCCTAAGTTCAAATTATTTGGCTTGTCATTCAAGGCCCTCTACAATCTGGTACCAATCTATTATTTCACCTTCCTATTATACTACTCCCCTCCACACACTCTACAGCCCAGACAAATTGGCCAACTCTTTGGCCCTGAACATCTCCTAGGTTCTATTGTCTCAGTGATTTTGCTTACACTGTTTGCTATGCCTAGAATCCCCTTCTTCCCTCTCCTTTCCTGTTGAACTCAGGGTATCCTTTACAGCCCAACTCAAATGCCACCTCCTCCTGGAAGCCTTCTATGATCTCATTTTTCAGTAATGAGTTTCCCTTTGGACATTATACTTTATTTTGAACCTCTCTGATGCCTCTATCTTGTAATATGATCTCATGTGCTATGTTTAGTTCTGTTTCTATCTCACCCTTAGCAGATTATGAGCTCCATGTGGGTAGAGACGATATCTTGTCTAAACTTTGTATCACTGCCCCCCCCCAAAGCCTAGCACAGTGCTCTGAATATAAAAGGTGCCTAAACAATCAAGAACCATTTATTAAGTTCCCTCTCTATGACAGGCACTGTGCCAATATCTGTTGAACAAATCTTGCTATATGATAGCCCTTTAAAAACTTTGACAAAGACAGCATTCCCCTCCTTCTTCTCTGCCTGAGGTTCATCTGTAGGTCCCTCAACCATTCCCTGTAGAACATGCCCTCCAGTCACCTCCTGATCCTGGGTACCCTCTCTTGAATGGGTTTTATTAACAACCTTCCCAAAAGAGGCATACCCAGAACTGAACTCTAGTGCAAAATAAGAGAGGAAAATAAGAATAGGCAACAGTTCTATGCTTTAAAGTTTGGAGAACACCTTAAAAAATCATCTCATTTGATCTCTATAACAACCCTATAAAGTTATTATTTATTATTTTATAGATAAGGAAACTTATTTATGTTTAAATTTATTTTTATTTATATATTATTTTTATTGATCTATTATATATTATATTATATTTATATATTATTTTATTTATTTATGTATTTTATAGATAAGGAAACTGAGGCCAAAAGAAGTTCAATGACCTGCCCAGGATCACACAGCTAGTTGGTATCTGAATTAGGATTTGAACTCAGATCTTCTAACTTCAAAACAAGTGTTCTACCTACTATGCAAAAAAAAAAAAAAAGTCCCTTGAAACCAAAGAAGGGAGAGATCCCTTCCAACTGCGATTATGATTGTGAATCAATGAAGGTTTCCTGCAAGAAGTGAGCTTTGAGCCATGCCTTAAAGGAGGCATGGTATTTTGGCAGGTGAAGATTAGAGTCAGAGAAGACATTCCAGACACAGGGAAAGGAGCAAACGAAAGGCAGCGAATCAAAAAAGAGCTAGATCATGAGTAACCTGTTTGGATGGAGCATAAATGTGTGAAGGAGAAATTAGGAGATAGAGTTGGGGGTGGGGCAGGTCAGAACAGCTTGTGGATGGCTTTGCTTATCACACTGATGATTTTGGATTTGATTCTAGTAGCAAATTTCCTGAAGATCTTTGATGGAGGATGGGGAGATGCAGCTAAAGCAATGAATTAGGGGTCCTGGGGCTAGAAGATGGGATGGAGGCAGGATGACCAATTTGGAGGCTGTTCTGATGAGAGATAATGAGAACCTGGACAAAGGGGGGTGACAAGGAAGAATGAAAGAGAAATAGTACTTATTCCAGTACCCTCATCATTGTGGGTGGTGCCTCTACCAATAAGGATCCCAACCCCTCTATCCTTTTCCATCCTGCTCCATTCTTGTCCAAGTTTTTCCAAGAATCCTCCATTGAGGATCAGACCAATACAAAGGAGGCCTCCCTCTGGTTCTGTTCTATGAATACCATTGCAGCATTCAGTTTATTCATCTGTTCTATGCCTCACTCTCAGTCATGACCAACCTATCTCCTTTTCCAGTCATACATATGACATGTTGTTCATGTCATCATTTTTGTCATTTAGGATTATGTGAATCCAGGTTTAGAATTATTGAGTCCAAACCTTTTCTTCAAACCTCTTTCATTAAACAGATTAGGAAACTGAGGCCCAGAGAAGGTGACTTGCCTGAGGTCACACCACTGAACCTGCTTTTGAATCCAGGTCCTCCAGCACCAAATCCAGCATTCTGGGGACTTTCTGCAAGCATATCATTAATTATCATCTGATCATCATCAAAAGGCTGCTATGTGCTGTGCCATGCATCATTCCATCACCTTTTGGATGACTTGCATTTGTGGTTCTTCTGAGATGGTGGTGCTTCATGCTTCTTATACATAAAGCATCAGCTAGAGATCCTAAAAAGAAAAAAGATATTATGGAAATAGAATTGACAGGAGTCAGTTATTGGCTGAATGTTGAGGGGTAGAGAGGGAGGCAAAAGTCAGACAGCACTGAGATTTATACTGGAAGTAAGAGGGTGCCATTGACTGAAATTAAAATGTCAGATATAAGCACCAAGTGTAGCCAAATGATCAGAGAATCCAAGCTGTGGCAGCTGTAGAATGATTCCAAGAGGCTACACCAAAGAGAGACAAAACGCAGTTAATGGAGAAGAGAAGGCTGGTCACTGCCAAGACAAGTCATCTGGGGAAAGGGAGGAACATGTCCTCAACTCCTTTTAGTAATGCTACTGGGTGTCAGATACATGTCCTGAGATGTTTTAATGGGACTGTGGCACAGCCTCCTAATCTTGATACCTAGAGTTGAGCATTCTGTAGACTAAATGAAGAAATCCTCCCCCACCCCTTTTTCCTACTTGAACAGGCCTTTTGTCCTATGGAAGATTCCAGATCTGGAGATCTTCCTACAGCTGACTAATGTTGCATTGTCAGCAATGGGCTTACAAAATTCACAGAGTCTCAGAACTTTAAGGAACTTCAGGGATCACTATACTCACTATACTCCCACTCTAGCTCATCTGACCAATGGGCCACATGAAGCAGAGCAGATCTCTCACCTCCTCCTTGCCCTACATACTTGACTCTCATGCTACCCAGGGGCAGAGAAGGGAAGACAAGGAGGCCTCTGGAGGGTTCAAACAGCCCTAACAATGAGCTCTAAGCTCCCTACATGCTCCAATATCCCATAGTAAAGACATCCTCCTCTACCTTTCTCCAAATAGATCCCCCCTCCTTGTTGAGTTCCCCCATTCTTCTGTATGTTGCTCTGGAAGAGAGAGGGATGGAGCACTGTTAGTCAAAGTACTGAGAGGTGCCATCGATCCATGAGGGGAGGCCAGCGGGGGATGCAGGGAGGTCATCTCTGTTACAAAGTGGCTGCAACTAAGCTATTACTTACCGCAATGCTCTCCTTTCTGGGCGAGAGCCGCCTGCCACCTCCGATAACAGTGCAGGGCCAGGCAGCAGCACTGCGGCAATCACAAAGCCTGCTCAGCGCCAGGCCTCTCCCCTTTATGGCGGGTTCAAGCTCCTACAATCATCCAAAAGCCCATTTCCAGCATGACTAGGTACGCTTTTCTCTGACAAATGCCTATTGGCCTCCAATCTGTTACCAACCGAAGAGGCTTTTAAAGGAAACATCCAGTCAAGGGAAGAAAGAAGCTCTGTCACTCTCTTGAGAGGTTGGGGGAGGTTTTGCCAATATAAATACATGTGCCTGCATGTGAGTGGAGGAAGGGCTTTGTGTGAGTATCAGAGGGACTCTGGGTGTTGGTGTACATCTACGGGGATCGATGTGTCTCTGTCACTGTTTGTATCAGTGTGGATGCACATGGATCGGTGTCTCTATGTGGAGATCAGGGTGATGCTGTATGTTACTTTGTGTCTCAGTGAACCAGTTTGCCTGAGTCTATATCAGTGTGTGTATCCATGTGTCTCTGTATATGCCTGGATGTGTCCATGTGCGTCAGGGTGTCTATCAACGTGCCAGTGTGTCTACACATGAGTACCTTTACGTGTAAATGCATAGCATACATCTCTGCGCACTGGTGTATTTGCTTAATGTCGTAATATAGTGATGTGTTTATGTATCACTGTATCTGTGTATTTTTATGTAACGGTATGTCAATGTGTATCGATTGTGTGTCAACATGTCAATGTGCCTCTGGTTATGAGTATATGTCTTTGTATCTGTACGTGTCATTGTGTAGCAATGTGTATGCCATTATGTTTGTGTGTCAATGTGCATCTGTGTATAAGAGGACGCCTTTGGGTAGCATATGTATCTGTGTGTATTACCATATACAACTGTTTTTATGTGTGAATACATACATACAATAACAACACTTCAGTGGATATGTGCATATGTTTTCCTATCTGTATATATATATGCAACTCTGTGAATGTGTCTGCATGCATTGGCACATACACGTATCTCTGTATGCATTGGTACACACATGTGTGTCTGTGCTTATGTGTTCAATTCCTTTTTGACTTAAAACCAGACCGCTTTTCAGAAACCTTTTCTAGCTCAAAAGCTCTCACTCTCAGCTCTACCAAGTCCTGGGAGCAGAGGAAGAGGCTGCCTTGGTTTGAACATGCTTAGGCCCCTGCTTGCCATCCCACATCCCAGTCCCATGCCATATCAGACTTTAGTCTGGTGAGAAAAGCAGCTAATAACCCCACCCTCATAGGAACCTCAAACTCTGCGTTTCTCTATGGTTTCTAACCAAGTCAACGAGCATTTAAACACCAAGCAGGCACTGTGCTAAGCACTGAGATACAAAGAAAGACAAAAATGGGCCCTGTTTTCAAGGAGCTCACAGTCTAACAGGGCAGACAACATGGGGCAGTACAGACAAGCTACCCATAAGATAAACTGGAGATGATAAATAGAGGGAAGGCATTCACTTAAGGGGAATAAAGAAAGGCTTTTTGCAGAAGGTGGGATTTTAGCTGAGACTTGAAGGAAGACAACAGGTGGAGATGATGGGGGAGAGTATTCCAGGCTTGGTGGACAGCCAGTGGAAAATACATGGAGGAGGGAGATGGCTTGTCTTTTATGGGGGACAGCAAGGAGTCCAGTGTCACTGGAACAGAGTATTTGAAGGGCAGGGGGAGGGAGTAAGATGGTAAAAGACCTAGGTTCAAATCCTGGCTCCACCACTCACTACCTGTGTGACACTGAGCAAGTCATTTAGTACTCCAGGCTTCAGTTTCCTCTGTAATAATAACTAGCATTTATATGGCATTTTAAAGTTTGCAAGGCATTTTACGTATATTATCTCATTTGATCCTTTCAATAATCCTTGAGGCAGGTGCTATTATTAGGCCCTTTCATAAATGAGGAGACTGAGGTTGAGAGGTTAAATGACTTGCCTGAGGTCACACAGCTGGTAAAAGCCTCTCTCTCCTCTCTCCTTTCTCCTCTCACAGATCTTCCTGCCTCCAAATCCATCATTGTATTCACTGTACCACCTCACTGTCCCAGAATGAAGGGGTTGGACCAAAAGATCTCTCAGATCCCTTCTAGCTTTAAAACTGTGATCCCAGGATGTTCTGCTTGAGGGTCAAAAAAAGCTACCTGGGGAGAGGCAGCACTCCTAGAAAAAGAGGTTTCCATCTTTCCTATGTCTTCCCTTCTGGAATAAAATATTTAATGTTGTTCAGTAATGTCTGACTCTTTGGGACCTCCATTTGGGGTTTTCTTGGGAAAGATATCAGAGTGCTCATCATTTCTTTCCCCAGCTCACTTTACAGATGAGGAAACTGAGGCAAACAGGGCTAAATGACTTGCCCAGGGTCACATAGCTAGTAAGTGTCTGAGGCTGGATTTGAACTCAGGTCTTCCTGACTCCAGGCCTGACATTTTATCCACTGTGCCACCTACCTGCCCCAAAATATTTAATAGTCATTTGTAAAACACCGACAGTGTAGATAGGCAAGTTTCTCTATGTCACTGTATATATCACTATGTCTTTGCATGTCACAGCTTGTCAGCATATGTCTGCCTATATGGACATTAATGTGTCATTGTGTATCTTTATGTCCCAGTGTGTCATTGTACATGTGTTGGTGTGTTCCTTAGAACAGTGGTGTCAAACTCAAGTCAAAGGATTCTTGCAGGCCACACGTTGACTTTGTTTTCAAATGTAATGTCTTCTTATTATCTATGTCTTATGGTATCTTTATTTATTTTGTAAATGTTTCCCAATTACACTTTAATCCTGCTCAGGCCACACTCAAGAGATGAGAGATGGGAGGAGTTTTGCATCTCATCTAATCAAATCCCCTCATTTTATGCCTGGGGGAAATTGAGGTCCAGAGATATAGAAAGAAAATCTTGAGTTCAGAAAGGTAGTGAATGACTGCCCAGCCCAGTGCTCTTTCAACTCTATCTCTCCCCCAGTCTTCTGGCTCCAAGAAAAGGGCCCTTTGCACTTGTTGTATCACTGGGGTTCCTCCTTTTTTTTTAGAAAAGCCTTCCAGATCACATCCCCTCCCCCCCCCAGTCTTCTCTTCTCCAGGTTAAACATTCCCAATTCCTTCAGCTTCATCATGGCATGGTTTCCAGACCCTTCACACCCTGGTCCTCCTCCTCTGGACATACGCCAGTTTGTCAATTTCCTTCCTAAACCATAGTTTCTAGAACTGAGCAAAATCCTCTAGATGAGGCCCAGCTATGATAAGCCAGTGACTATTTGAATAGCAATTAGGCATGGAGATGAGATAGTGTGGAAGCAAATCAAAAAGACTTGGTAACAGATTACATATGGAAGTGAGGGGGAAATGAGGAGTCCAAGATGATTCCAAGATTGTGAACGTGAGTATATAGAATGGCTGTGCCCTCCACAAAAAACAGAAGTTCAGAAGCGAGGCAGGTATGGGAGTTAAAAATAATAAATTCTGTTTTGGATATTTGGGGTTTGAGGTGCCTATAGAACATTTCCATTTGAAAATGTCCAATAGGCAGCTAGTGATATAAATTTGAGCAACTAGGTAGTATAGTGGATAGAGTGCTGGGCCTGGAGTCAGGAAGGCTTATCTTCCTGAGTTCAAATCTAGCCTCAGACACTCACTAGCTATAACTCTAAGCAAGTCACTTAACTCTGTTTGCCTCAGTTTCCTCATCTGTCACATGAACTTGAGAAGGAAATGGCAAATCACTCCAATATCTTTGCCAAGAAAACCCCAAAAGGGGTCATGAAGAGTCAAACACAACTGAAAAAAGACTAAACAACAACAACAGATATAAACTAGGATCTTAGGAGAGAGACTAAAGCTAAATTCAAGATCTAGGACTCATCTGCATAGAGATGATAATTGAATCCATGAGAGTTGATAAAATCACCAAGAAAAAAATAAAATCCATAACATCACCTTGGGGTCCACTTGGGGTTGGAGCATGGATAGGGATGCACTGAAGGAGATTGAAAAGAAGCCCCCAGATAGGTAGAAGGCAAATGAGAGCAGCATAAGGAAAATCCAGAGATAAGAATTTCCAGGAGAGAGCTATCAACATCAAATACTACAGAGAGTTCAAGAAGAATAAGGATTAAGAAACAGCCACTGGGTTTGGCAATTAAAAGATCATCGGTAACTTTGGAGAGAGCACTTTTAGCTGAGTAATGTCACTGGAAGCCAGATTACAAGAAGTTAAGGAGAGAGAGAGAGAGAAGGAGAGGCGGAGACAAGCACAAACAATTTTTTCTAGAAGTTTGCCTTTGAAAGGGAGGAGAAGATATATGACCATAGCTTGAGGGAATGGCAGGTTTGAGTAAAGGTTTCTTTAAGGATAGGGACACTTGAGCATGTTTGTTATCAAGCGGGGAAGGAACCAGTAGATAGGAAGAGATTTAAGATTAGAGAAAGAGGGATGATTGCAGTAGCAACCAGCTAGAGGAGACAGGAGAGAATGAAATCAACAATATAAATTGGCCTTGAGGAGGAGAGGGGCCACTTCTATATCAGAGGCTGAAGTAAAGGAGAAAATTAGGGATAAGGTCAAGAGGTTTTGAGATATAGAGGAGGGGGAAAGAAGGAGCTCCTGGCCAATGGCCTCTGTTTTCTCGATAAAACATGATTCAAGGTCCTCTGCTGAGGGAAAATGGGAAGAGATGATACTAGAAGTTTGAGGAGAAAAGAGATGTGGAATTTGGTAGATAGAGCCAATTACGGAAGAGTAAAGGGGTGGCCTCATGACAGTGACAGTCTATTTCAGTTAAATAACATAGAATTTGTAGTGGACCCAGTCAGCAGAGTTGCATGACTTCCTCTAATGCCATTCAGCAGCATGTGATCAAGAACAAAGGAAATGAATGGTAGGAGCAGCCCTCTTTGGCAAGGTCTGAGCTAAAATAGGCCAAAGGGGGCAAAGAATTCAAGAATGGAGGACACTGTAACTTTGAACTGGCCAGATGTAGGTAGAGTCAAGATCAGGAAGAGAAGAACATGAAATGGGAATGGCAGTGATGGTCTAGGAGAGTGCTGAGAGATGGAGGAACTGGAAGTCACTGAGGATGAAAAGTAGGTTCAACAGGACTGAGGCATAGATGGAATAATAAGAGGCTATGGTCAAATAGAGCAATCTCAGAATTCTTATCATGGAAGTGGAACATGTGTGGGTGGTAGGAAGATTGAGAATGTAACCATCCCACAAATATGTGGCTGAGGTGATATAAAGAAGAAGGACATGGAAATTGAAGAGGCTTATGAATGGGGAAGCCAGGAAATTTGAGGAAAGAAGCTAAAGTGCGCGTTGAAGTTCGTTGATAAAAGGTAGAGAAAAAAGCAGTTATGTTCCTCTCTGCCAAAATTACTTCCTCCAGCCCCATCCTCAAATTGCCCTGTATTTATTTTGCCTAAATTTGTAGGCAAAGAAACAAGCGTTTATTAAGTGCTTGCTATGTACCCTGCGCTAAATGATGAAGATACAAATAGAAACAAAAAGAGAGAGAGTCCCTGCCCTCAAGAAGTTTACATTCTACATTACAAAACACAAAAGGAAGCTAAAAAGTGTGGACAATAAGAGGAACAGGGAAGGTACCCTAGCAGGGGCATGGTATTGAAGTCCTGAAAGTTGGAAGCAAAACCAGAAGGGGAGTGAAGCTTGGCCAGCCTGGGCCTCTTCTCAAAATGGCAGCCCCAGAGGAACTCACCAATATACATGCCATCTCCCCAATAAAATGTAAATTTCTTTACGCCCATTAACGGTTTTCTTTTTGTCTCTATATTCACTGTGCCTAGCACCTGGTGGGCACTAATAAAGATTTGTTTCTTGACTGATTGATTGTGGGAAACTGAGCTGGGGGCTGGCAGTTAACTAATGCCAGTATCTAATTAAGGTAAAGATTATTTTGTGATACCTGCAGAGTGGGATAGAGAGGTGGCTCAGTGGATAGAGCACTAGCCCTGGAGTCAGGAGGACCTCAGTTCAAATCCAACGTCAGACACATAACACTTACTAGTCACACAGACTCTAGGCGAGTCACTTAACCCCAATTGTCTCATATGAAAAAAATTTTTTAAAGTTAAAAAAAAGTGATACCTGCAGAAAAACTGAGGCCAAATTTCATCCTAGTAGCAACAAAACAAATATGAATAATTTAGAGCTAGAAGAGACCTTAGAGGTAGGCCATCTGGTCCAACCCAAATATTTCACATATGAGAAAACTGAATCTCAACGTTGAGTGCAAGGTTGCACAGGAAATAATTGACAGATTCAGGATTTGAACCCCAGTTGTCTAACTCAAACCATTCTTCTTTCTTCTGTGCCAAACTGCCTCTCACTACACTTATTTGATAACAAAATGCAAAAGTTCTTTGCAAAGGACTCTGGGAGCTCTTCTCTGACCTATTATTCAGAGACCTTTGCATTAGGGCTTGTCACCTTTGTGTATTACAGTTCTACTTGGCAGTCATTTGCCAAGGATCTTACTCTATTTCTGTTTGATCCAAGTAACGTGTCCTCAAATCCCTGTAACATTGATTGGGAGAGGAGAAATTCATTATCTGCTTCAGGCAAGAAGTGACTGGAGGGGGTGGAGATGTTTGCCTGCTGCCTCCCAGTGCTTTGGAAATATTTGCTCTCTGACATTTGATAACACTGTTAAATATGCATGTCTCCACAGGAGAGATTTGCTCCTCCAATTGTCACCAGGAAAAGCAGAGAAGTGACCAAATTAAGGTCAATGAGCTGGCCCTGCCTGTCTTCATCCAAGTCACTGATGAAAACATCCTGCTCACCATTTCTATCAACAATGTTCCTGAAGGCAGGGAAGGCGTGCTGAGCCAACCTGTGGATAATGTGAAACAAGGAAAGTCAGATAGGAAAAACAAGTGAAATGCCAGAGTTGGGGAGAGAGTGAGGCAGCTAGAAGGAGAGAGCTTTGGACTTGGAATCTGGAAGGCCTGAGTTTAAATCCTTCCTCGGACTCTTACTCACTGGCTGACTTTGAGCGCATCACTTAACCCTCTCAATCTCAGTTTCCTCATCTGTAAAATGGGAAAAACCTCCCAAGACTGTTGTGGGAATCAAATGAGCTATCATGTATAAAACACTTTGTAGACCTTAAAACACCACATTACTACTACTACTACTACTACTACTACTACTACTACCACAACCACTACCACCACCACCACCACTACTACTACTACCACCACCACCACCACCACCACTACTACTACTACTACTACTACTACTACTACTACTCATCCAAGACTCTTTGGTCTTGGGTTGGACACAATTGGTCCAACAGATGCCATTTTGCTAAATGGTTTTGCTTCAGTCTGACATTCAGAGTGGGTTCTCCTTCAACACCTCCTGCCCAAGTGTCCAGAAGCAAGACTGTCCTGAAGACAACATAAATACAAAAATGATCACACTAATAGCTGACAGTCCCTTACAGCTAACAGGGCATTTTCCTCACAATAGGTAGGTGACTTGGGCATTATTATTATTCCCATTTTACAGATGAGGACACAGAAGCTCAGAGAGAGTAAGTGACTTGCCTTGGGTCATACAGAGAGTAAGAATCTCTTCACTCTCCAATCCATCTTCTGCACAACTGACAAAGTGATCTTCCTAAAGTACAGGTAGGACCATGTCACCCTCCTAGTCAATAAACTCCAGTGATTCTCTGTTACTCCTAGGATCAAATACAAACCCTTCCGGTTAGTATTTAAAACCCTTCCCCACCTGGCTTCAGCCTACCTTTCTGGAATTATTAGGTACTACTCTCCCTGACACACTCCTCAATCCTTGCCCATAACATCCCATCTTCAGGTTCCATGTTCCCACACAGGTTGTCCCCATGCCTGGGCTGCCTGCGTCCCTCCCTCCTCACCTCTACCTCATAGATTCTCTAGTTTCTGACAAAGCTCAACTTATCATGAAGACTTTCCCGATTCCCCCAGCTGCTAGGTCCTCCTCACCAATATCACTCCATTTTGAATAGATCTGACATATAGCTACATGTATATGTGTTGCTTCCTTCAATAGAATCTAAGCTCCCTGAGGATATTCTCTTTTCCTTTTTTATCATTTATCTCCAATTCTGCCAGGTGATTGGAACATAGTAGGTGTTAAAAAGAGTTTAATGATTTTAATGATTTAGTAAACCCCCAAGTTTACTAAACTGCACACCTTTCCACCTAGCAATAACACAACTAGACCTATACCCCAATGAGATCAAAGAAAGAAGAAAGAGATCTATGGGTACAACAATATCTGTAGCAGTTCTTTTTGTAGTGGCAAGGACCTGGAAATTAAGGGGGTGCCAGACAATTAGGGAATAGCAGAACAAATTATGAGCTGGAGAAAAATGGCAAACTACTCCAGCATCTTTGCAAAGAAAACCTTAAATGGGGTCACGAAGAGTTGAACACAACTGAAATCACTCAACAACAACCAAAAAACATGCTGTAAGAAATGATAAAAGAGGCAGTTTTAGAGAGACCTGGGAGGATGTGTATGTACTAATGGGAAGTGAAGTGAGGAGACCCAGGAGGACAATTTATACAATTAACAACAACATTGTAAAGATAATTTTGTAAACTTTGAAAGGCTTAAGAATACTACAATGACCAGCCATGATTCTAGAAGACTGATGGTGAATCCTGCTACCTTGTCTCCTAACAGAATGGGAATGGACTCAGGGTGCAGATTGGGGAGGAAGTGGGAAGGAGAGAGCTGGGTTTTTGTTCACTGAAAAAATAAAATTGTTTTTTAAAAATGTTTAATGATTGATGTCTCCTGCTTCTGAGTAATAATAGACATGTTTCTACAACTCTTTAAAGTATCTAAAGTGCTATGAGGCAGGTGGGGCAGGGAAAATTAACCACACTTTACAACTGAGGATGAGTTTCAGAGCTGTCAAATGTCTTGGCTCCAGTCCCAGGGCTGGAAAGTGACAGAGCCAACTTTTCTGCCTCCATGCCCAAGGATCTGACCTCTCCAGGATGTGTCCTCACTTATAAGTGAGAGGAGGTCTTGAGGACCCTCTGGAATCCTCCAGATGCGAGCTATGGAAGGACAGATTGGAGAAGGACACCCAAGAAGTCCCTCAATGCTCCAAGGCCCCCGTTCAGGGATTTAGTCGGATGCTGAGGAACGAGAGAGCTGCTTGAAAGGATTTCTTGCGGGAGAACATTCTGTTCTCTGCTGTGTCCCCTTTTAACTTCTCTCATTTTCATTTCTCAGCTCACTTCAAAACAAGCATGTGGTTCCTGTCACTAAGATCTGTACAACAAACACAATTATTCACTCTTTGGACGCCTTTGTGATGTGCTATTTTTTTTTTAATTCAAGCTTTGCTTGGTCTCGATGGAAATTTCAATTTATCAGGTAATGGCCTCAGTGGTGCTAGTCTTTGCTGAGTCCTCACTGGAAGATGCTAAGCATCAAAGGAATGCAGCATACCCTGGAAGTCACATCTGTCTGAGAGTCAGGAGATCTGGGTTCCAGTAGAAGCTGGCTTTGTATTGGCCAAGCAAATCCCTTCCCTCTCTGGCCCTCAATTTTCCCTTCTGTAAAGTGAATTAATTTTTTTTGATGGCTCTAGGTCCCATCCATCTCTGACAATTCTCTATATATGTTCCCCTCTATCTCTCATATATTCTATTCTAAAGTTCCTTCCTTCTCTGACATTCTCTGTTCTAAGGTCTCCTCTATTCTGATGTTCTATAGTCTAAGAGTCTTTTTAGTTCTGACATTCTGTGCTCTATGTTCATTTTCACAGCTTTCACTTAGAGACTCACAACCTCATTTAATGTTAAAGATGGAAGAGCTTTCTAATCTTGGGCATTTCACTTTCTCATTTTAGGGGGCAGAGTGATGGTGGAGGTGCTATGTCCATGATTTCACATGGTATGGGAACTCCATAACATGGAAATTCTATCCATGAGGAAGACTGGAAATTCATTTGCAACTAGGCAGTATGGTACAGTCAATAGAGCACCCAATGGACCTGGGAGTCAGGAACACCTGGGTTTAAATACCATCTCAGACATTTACTGTGGGACCCGAGGCAAG
>NW_020954553.1:12291129-12303977 GCF_900497805.2 Vombatus ursinus | reverse complement strand
TGACTCCAGGGCTGGTGCTCTATCCATCGTGCCACCTAGCTGCCCCTAACCCTCCAGTATCTTTGCCAAAAAATAATCAGATGGGGTTGGACATGATGGAAAAACAGCTCCACGACAACTTCTTCATTATAAACCTAGTCTTCTATTCAGTGTGCCAGCTAGCTGCCTCCTGACCTCTCTGAGCCTCATTTTCCTCATCTTTAAAATGAAATGATTAGACTCATTGGCCTCTAAAGTCCCTTCCAGCTTTAATTCTTTGATCTTCCGTGATTTTAGAGAGTTGTCTGAGGCACTGAGAAACTAAATGACTTGTCCAGGGTCGTGTAGCCAGTGTGAGTCAGAGACAGGACTTGAAATCACATCTTGCTATTGAAGAGATCAGCCTTCTACCCCTCCACCATCCTTCCTCCCAGAATGAGTGTAAAATCTTAGTTCGGGAAGGGTTGAAGAGAGACAGACCAGGAGACAAAGACAGACTGAGACAGAAACAACCAGACAGCAACAGAAAGAGAGACTAATTCAATTCACTTTGTCAAATTAACAGAAAAATAAAACTGTGACATGTAAAAAATACAAAAGTATACTGTAGTTTTGTTTTATCAACAGTAAAGGGGAAGGAGAAAAAGAAAGCATGGCATAAAGAAAGAGAAGAGGAGAAAATATGGGGGAAGGGGTAAGGAAGGAATATACACTAGGTCAGTAATTAGGAAACATGGGTTCTAATCCTGGCTCAGTCCCTAAACTCACCATGTGACCTTGGGTAAGTTGTGTCCGCTCCCTGGACTTATGATTCATCACCTCTTCCAACTCCAAATTTTTAAGGAGAGAGAGAAGGAAGGAGGGAGAAACAGATGTGGGAGGAATGAGAGAGACTTTTTTTTTTTTACCAGAAAACAACTCCCATCTTTTCCTTCCTCCTCTAGCCACAGATCTCCTACCAGAGGACGTTGACTGAGAATTTACAAGGGCTTTAGATGTTCCTGGATACCAGAAAGAGGGACTCGTAGTTCCTGAAATTGAGGCCCTTGATTTATTCATATTAACACATCACTGTGAAACCTCAAAAAGGTATTGCACCTTATCACTCCCATCCACCTACCTCAAGAAATCGGTTAATGAGGAACTGTCATCTAAAATCACTAGATAGAAGTCATCTCAAGCCAGGGAACATTGCTTCAAAAGTGCTGAGTGTTGAGGCAGCTAAGTGATTCAGTGAATAGAGCACTGGCCCTGGAGTCAGGAGGACCTGAATTCAAATCCAGCCTCAGACACTGGACAGTTACTAACTGTGTGACCCTGGGCAAGTCATTTAACCCCAATTGCCTTGCCCAAAAACAAAACAAAACAAAATAAAAAAAAAACCCTGGGTCTGGAGCCAGACAGCACTGAAGAGCACTGACCTAGGAGTCAGGAATACCTGGATTCAAATCCCACCTCTGACATTTACTGTGGGACCATAAATAAGTTATTTCATAGAACCATAGATTTAGGACTGGAAAACTCTCTCCTATGGGAGAAATAATCCCAGTCCTTCACATAGGGGAGTGAACCATTTTATATTCTCCTTGCTATTGACTTCAATTAAGTTGTTCTGCTTTAAGGAGGAAATGGGAGCAGATTGCTTTCTGGTTTCTTGATCAAAATTACCATTAGATTGGCAAGATGAGATTAACGGAAACTTTAAAACAGAGAAATCAGAGCTGGGAATATAGAATTTCAAAGCTAGAAGGGGCCTTAGAATCTAGAATGCTGAACCCAGGAAGGACTTTAGAAGAGAGAACGTCAGTGCCTAAAGGCATCTTGGAATAGGGAAAGGCAGGAAGGAAACCTAGAACATAGAATGCTAGAGTTTAAAGGCATCTTTGCTAGAGTGTCACCCAGGTCATGAGAGCTAACTGTGCGTGTCCCCTAAGTCTCTGTACTGGGCCCTGTTTTCATCTTCCTCTAGACTATTTGGCTTGATGATTTCATCAGCTCCCATGGGTTTGAATACCATCCTTAAGATGATTCTCAAATCTGCTTACCCAGCCCAAACTTCTTTCCTGTTCTCCAGTCTTGAATCTCTAACTACCTATTAGACATCTCCAAATGGATCTCATAGACATCTTAAACTCAATATATCCAAAACCGAACTCACTATCTTTCTTCCAAAAAGGACTGAGAACTGAGATTTTCCCCTGACCTCAGGGCCTTCCACCTCCTGCTATAATGTCCCTGAAGGGAAGGTGACAAGGAGATAAGCCCATTTTGATTTCCCCCTGCTTTCAATTTCTACCTCCTGCTTTGACCATCTCTAGCCTCAGGTGAGAAGAAAAGGGTGACTTTCCTCTGATCTTCTCCTTCTATCACCTCCTTCTATCTCCTGCTGTCTATGTCCCCTACAGGAAGCCTGCTGGAGGCCATGATTTCCATCTTCACCAGAACACATCTCCTTCTACCTCCTGCTGCCTCCTGATCTCCCGCCAGAGATGTGGGAAGGTTCCAGTACGAAGAGGAGCAACTTTCTCTCTGACCTTAAGTCTTCCATCTCCTGCTGGGCAGGCTTGACCTGCATCTCCTTCTGCATTATCCATCCAGTCTTCTTTCCCTTTATACCTTATTCAACCCCACATATGCCTCCATCCACTGGCCTCCTGGATGTTCCTCAATACAACACACTCCATCTTTTGGCTTCGGGCATTTTCTCTGCCTGTCCCTCATGCCAGGAATACTCTCCCTCCTCATGTCCTTCTGCCTTCCCGGGCTTCCTTCAAGTCCCAACTATAAGCCCACCTTCTAGGAGGGGGTGGGGAACCTGTGCTCTTGAGGCCAGGTGGCCTCAGGTTCCCTACCCTGTTCTAGAAGAAGCTTTTCTATATCTCCATTCCAGAGCCTTTGCTCTATTGATTAGCTCCAAGTTATCTTGTCTATATTGTTTGTACACAGTTGTTTTCACATTGTTTCCCCCTTAGACTTAAAGTTCTTGAGACAAAGAAGGACTGTCTTTTGCTTTTCTTTGTAACCCCAGTGTTTAGCACAGTGCCCGGCCCATAATAGATGCCTAATAAATGTTTATTGACTAACTAACCTTGGGCACCTATGTGGTGCAGTGTCTGAAGTCAGAAAGACTCATCTTCCTGAGTTCAAATATGGTCTCAGACACTAGCTGTGTGACCCTGGACAAGTCACTTCACCCTGTTTGCCTCAGTTTCCTGAACTGGAGAAGAAAATGGCAAACCGCTTCAGTATCTTTGTCAAGAAAATCCCACAAAGAGTCAGAAACAACTAAACAACAGCCATGAAACATAGAAAGGCAAAGTTGGAAAGGAGCTGTCAGGCTCTTAGAACATAGAATGTTAAAGCTATAAAGAACCTTAGAACATCTTTATCAACATCATTATTGTGACAACAACAATAACAATAGCATTCACATAGTGCTTTAACGTTTGCAAAACATTTTGTACATATCGTCTCATTTGGTCAGAATATGGAATGTGAGTGCCAGAAGGAAATGCTAGAGATAATTTAGTCAAGCCCCTCACTTTACAGATTAGGAAACTGAGGGCCAGAGTAATTAAAGTGACTTGTCCACTGTTGTACCTATCCAGATAGCGATAAGATGAAGCTTTCCACTCTTGTTTATGAAAATGTAAAATCCCTTACAAACTATGCCAGGGACTGCTGATATTTAGACTCAGCCACCATGGTTATTATTTTGCATTTTTCTCACCGTGCATGTTCCCCACCTCCCTGAGCCACTGCAAGGAAAGCCTTTTCTAAGCTGTACAGTGCTATGGAAATGAGAGCTGTGCCATTATCGTTACCAACCCATCATCACCACCAAACAAAGGTGGAGGAGCACCTTGGGTGGGGGCCTATCTCGAGTTTCCCCTCAGGATCTGGAGAGACACAA
Organism: Vombatus ursinus; assembly: GCF_900497805.2. NCBI lineage: Eukaryota > Metazoa > Chordata > Mammalia > Diprotodontia > Vombatidae > Vombatus > Vombatus ursinus. The sequence goes on along the minus strand of NW_020954553.1, from coordinate 12,300,085 downwards.
AGAAGATAGACTGGAGAATGTGAGGATTAACCCCTCCCCTATCAGCTTGAGAATCATTCTATCCTGTTCAATAGCACTTTGAAATGCTCCAAAGAAAAGAAAGCAGTGTGTGACAAAAGCCTGCCTTTAGCAAGGTGCAGAATATCAGAAAACCCAGAGTCTAGTGAAGAAACGACTCAGTCATTCACCTAACAAGAATCGTTCACCTCCTACAGCATGTCACCATTTACAAAGCTCTTCCCTCACAACACGGGGAAGTAGATGATGCAAATATTATTGTTGTCATAATGCCTGCATTACAACTGGTAGAGGAAGAAAATTAAGGTCAGAGGGGTAAGCAATTTTCCCAGGGTCACACAGCTGGTAAGTCCATGCATTTAGCACAGTGCCTGACACATAGTAGGCACTTAATAAATGCTAGCTGAGTGCCACAGTGGATAAAGCACCAGGCCTGGAATCAAGAAGATCTGAGTTCAAATCTGGCCTCAGACACTTACTAGCTGTGTGACCCTGGGCAAGTCATTTCACCCTGTTTGCCTCAGTTTCCTCATCTGTAAAATGAGCTGGAGAAGGAAAGGGCAAACATCTCAGTATCTTTGCCCAGGAAACCCTAAATGGGGTCACAGAGAGTCAGACACACTGAGACGACTGAATAACATCACACAGAATCCTCTGCATAGTGCTGATGGAGATATAAAGACAAAGTAGGTGTAGACCCTGCCTTCAAAAAGAATGTAGTCTGGTAGAAGAGACCTATACACAGTGGTTGGTTTGTTTTTTAATTAAATTTATAATTTCATGTGTGTAGGGAGCTCCTAGTGAAGAACTTCTTCATTTTACAATTGAGGAAACTGAGGCCCAGAGAGGTAAAGTGATGTGCCCAAGGTCACATACATAGTAATTAGAAGTCAAGATTTGAACACAGGTTTTCCAACTCCAAAGCCAGAACTTTTCCCACTATACCATGCTGTTCTAGCCAAATAACAAGAATACCATTTGATCTCATCAAATGAGGGAAAAATTTCAACCTATCAACCATTATATCATAATATTGCCACTAGACTACTCACAGGCTGTCAAATATGTATCATTTATTAGCCTTTTCTCACTCAAAAAGGCGCTTCCATCATTTTTGCTGTTGAAATCCTACCATCCTTCGAGGCCTGACTGAAATGCCATCCCCTCCAACTTCCTTGATGCCTCAAGCCAATATGAATGAATGGAGGTCTAGTACATCACAGAATGCCTGTAATAGTGCCTTCCCATGTGAAGCTGCTGGACAGCCTGCTTCCTGCTTCCAGGAGAGTTGTGATGCTATGAAATGGAAGTGCCATGGAGAGACCGACAAGTACGTGTGGACATTCTGTAACTGGCTCTGGTGGGCTGACCATATGGTAAAGAGGTGGCTCTTTGATTGGCTGGGAAGTAGTCAAAAAGACCTGTCCGTTTCAGCCACAGACCTCAGCACTCTTAGGAGAGCTTAGTGATTCCTTTCATCATGGTGACAAGTAAGGAAATGAAGCCTACAACCCTGTGAGTTGGAAAGATCCAGAGGACAGCATGGCATCTCAGTGTTCCAGAGTTGGGTTTGTGGTCATCACAGCATCAATGTATGAAGAGAGTGGAGCCTCTCTCTGCAGTCAACACAGCATCAGTGCCTTCAAGAGCAGCAGTAGCTGAGCCAAGGACTCATCTAGCATTCATGATGCATGTAGATATGAATTTGGTGGTACTGAGACTACGTAGGAACCGAGCCAAGTTGAGCCTACTCTCCACAGAATAGGGAAGAGTGTGCCCCTGAGGCATTATGTAGAGACACTTGTACTTTTATGCTTGCTATATCTTTGGAGTAAAAATTCCTTTGAAAAAGTTAATTAATGTAAGTGGTTAAACTGGAGATTAGCAATTGGCACCTAACAATGAGGGGAAACAATTGGTTGGGTTTTGAGCAGATAGCATTAAAGAAGGTACCCCAGTCCCTCAGGGCTATCCTTCTTGGAACCTTGAGAAGCAGAGTAGGGAAAACCAGAGCATATGTACTTTGCATAAATGAATAAACAGATAAATGAGTGAAAAAAAATAGTGTTGTGCTTAGAAGATAAAAACACAAGAGCAAAAAAACCATTCCTGCCCTCAAGGAGCTTACATTGTAATGACGAAAACAACATATTATTAGAGTAGATGACCATGGAGGAGCACTTTTGGTCTAAATTGTTACTGAAAGGGTGAAGGGGGCCCCATAGGGGAGCAAAATGACGTGCCCCATCCAGGAACAATAGCAGAGTTGATTTGATCATGCATGGTTCAGGGTTCCAGATATGGGGGAGAGGGGAAGAGTACACTCTTTGCTAAGCATGAGGGGATTGGCAAAGAGGCTATGGAGAAGGTAGTGAAGTGAGACATGTCTGGAGCTTTCCAGAAATAATATTCCATGAAAAGCAGTCATCAATTAAGAGAACAGAGCCCCAAGGTACCTGTTGAGGAAGTTGTTGAAGGAGGTGACCAGAGAGGAGAAAGTGGCCATTTTTCCCTTATATAAACTGAATTTGTATTTTTCTTGTGTGTTTATCATATTCTAGAATTTTCACCTGGGCCCATATATGACTTCCCATACTACAAGAAGACAGGGACCCATTCTTCTTTGTCTTTGTATCTTCCTCACCTTTGAGCACAGCCCTTTGCAAAGGCAGAGGAGGGCATAAAAGGAAGGATTGGGGGTAGGGAAGAGAGAGAGAGAAGCAGAGAATAGGACTAGTTCATGTGCTCCTTCCTATCACCTTCCCTTTCCTAACACTCTCAGTAGCCGCCTGCTTAGGGCTATGCTGGAGCCAGCTCAAAGTGCCTAAGGAAAGCCAATTGTTAAATATTCAGAGTAAGTATTTACATCTCACACCGTGGCAAACACCACAAATCTGGGCTTAATTTGTTGTTTTGTTGATTGCCTGGACCAAGGGTAGGGAACCTTCACGCTAGGGCCTTCCCTCTGTTGGTAATCCCCAATTTATCTTGTCTATATTTTGTTTGCTTTTGTCTCCTCCATTAGACTGTGAGCACCCTGAGTACATAACTGTCTCTTGCCTTTTTTTGTAACCCCAGAGCTTAGCACAATTCTTGGCACATAGTAGGTGTCTAATAAATAATTGTTGACTCAACTGACTTTGAAATAGGGTAATGAGATTTGTACCACCTATCTCACAGTTGTGGAAAGGAAAGCACACTGTAAAGCTTAAGCCAACATTACAATGGACACTGTGACTATTATGAAAAGACCTGACGCTGCTATTAATTACTACTGTGCTTGTGTGACCTGTAGCAATTCTCTTAACCTCTCAGAGTCTCAGCTTCCTTATTTATGAAATCATGGGATTGATGATATCCCTAAGGGCCCTTCTAGTTCCAAATCCAGTGACTGCATGGTCTTAACATTTTCCTACCGGTTCTGGTTATCTGAGTGCTACCTAGCTTAAAGAATACAGAGAGAGATAAGGCCAGGAGACCTGGGGTTAAATGCTGCCTCCAACACTTAAGAGTGTGTGGTTCTGTGCAAATCATTTAATCACTCAAAGCTTCATGGATGGTTATAAAGAAATCACTTTGCAGAATTTAAAGTGTTAGATAAATATGTTTGTTATTAGCTTAGCTTCTAAGTCCTATGGCCTTTTCCAGCTACATGTACCTCTACACTCTGCTGTAACATGTACAGTGGCCCCACCCCAGTAAAACCATCTCAGTAGATGGGCTAAAGCTTGTTGAGGGTAACCGAAAGTCCTCAAACCCATTGGTGAATTAGGGGGATGTCTACCCCCAGCACGTGAAGACGTTCCCCAGTGGAATGGGCAGATAAGAACAGTTTGTTCCAACGTCCATGAAGGTGGATGAAGAAGGTGCTGTGGAGTGCTTAGAGCTTGATCAGACATCAAAGATGCCAAGGTCATCCACTGCATTCCAGGCCATAATCAGTTGTCTTGACTTTTGTCCTGCCACTGGATTTTGATGATGCTGGAAGAGAGAATGATGAGGCTGACAACTTTGCACAACTCTTCTTGCTGTTTAGTGCATTAGTCATCTCTGACTCTTCACGAATTCATTTGGGGTTTTCATAATAAAGACACTGGAATGGTTCTTCGCTTAAATTTGATTCATGTACAAATCAAGACATTACCTGTGATGTCAATGGTTCTCTTTGAAAACAAAGAACAAACAACATGTCCATGCTCTAAGGTGCCCCCCAATTCTGACATTCTATGATCTAAGGTCCTTTCCAGTCTAGAGTTTCTAAGTCTCTAATCTTGACTGACCTCTACTCCTTGGGGGGGGGGGGGGGGGGGGCAGTCCAGTTTCCATTCTTGAAAGCACTTACGAATTTTTTTTGTTTATCAAATTTTAAACCAGAGAATCTCCTGCAGAAGTCACTAGAGAAAGAGACTTGGTTGGTGCTCAAAAGATTTTTAATGAGGATTTTTTTTCTCCTTCATTACAAAAATCCCTGAGTCTAATACCTGAAAGCCCACACACAACCTGTTTTATTGCCAAAGGATTCCCCATATGGTCATGAAAAGACATATTGTCCCCTCTCCACACAAACCCTCTGAGGGGTTGAAATCCTTTTTTGAAATAGATTTTAATCAGTTGTTTGCTGATTCTGCTAAAAGAGGGGAGAAAAAACATACCTGAGATTGCTTTAGCCTATTTATTATGGTTTCACTACATTATGAAAAATTATTAAAGCAGTTAAATGGTCACCAGAGGAAGAATACCTTTTCAATGAGAGGGGGGAGCAGAAGAGAAGGGAAGGGGAGCCAAACTTTAAACAAAGTTTGCCCCAGAGCTCTTCAACTGATCAAATGAGATAACACCTATAAAATGCTTTGCAAACTTTAAAGTGTTATACACATGCTAGCTATTAGCAGGAGGAGTATTATTAAATATAAACTATCAGCCCAGAAGCTAAAATCAGAAGGCCTAGGTTTGAATCCCTGAACCAAATGAAATGTCATAAAGAATTTTATAACTGCAAACTGATATACAAATGTCAGCTCTTAATAATCACAATAATTTTTAAATGAGTCTAGTTCAAAAAGAATACATTCTATAAGCTAAATACTGTAATGATTCCATTCATTTTGGCTAAAGTATGATAGAAAAGAGAAAGCAACTTTTTTTTTCTTTTTGAATAATATGGCTTTCTCTAGGTTTGGGAATATCATAAACATCCAGTAGTCACTTGTTGATTGGGCTTTAAAAAAGAAAAAGACAATAAGCAATACGAAAAGATACTTGGGAAAAATCATTGAATGGCTCAGATGGGGGGTGCACTTAGAACACTGAATGTCAGAGCTGGAAGGGGCATTAGAATAGAGAATGTCAGAGCTGGGGAAGGAGTATTATAACATGCAATATAAGAGCTAGAAGAGACATTAGAACATAGAATGTCAGAGTTGGGAGAGAGCTTAGAACAGAGAATATCAACACTAGAAGGGGCTTTAAAATACAGATCATCAAAGTTAGGAGGAGCCTTAGAACATAAAATGTCAGAGATAGGAGGGCCCTTAGAACAGAGCAAATCAGAACTGATATGAGAGTGTGCTGGAGCTAGTTCCAATGAGAGAGTCAATTGTTAAATTTCCAGAGTGAGCATTTATACCTCAGATATTGATAAATGCTACAAATCAGGGCTTGATTTGTTATTCTGTTGATTGTCTAGATTTAAGAAAGTGATGAAGAAAATGTCTATAATGTAGATTAAAGTTTTAAGTGTGTCCATACAACTTTTCCCTCCCCAGCCAGTTGTTAAACATTTCCTAGTACACCTCAGCCTAGGAAGGACATTAGAACACAGAATCTCAGAGGTATAAGGGACTTTAAAACATACCATATCAGTCATGGGGACCTTAATACATAGAGTGTCAGAGCTAGAAGGGATCTTAGAATATGCAACAAATAATTTTAAAACTGAAAGACCCCTTAGAAATGATCTAGTTTTATCTCTTCATTTTCTATATGTGGAGTTATTCGCTTCACTGATAACTAAAGCAATGAAAATTAGCACAACGATGAGGTATCACTACATACTCACCAAATCAGCAAAAATAAAACAAAACATCATTAAAATTACCAGACCCAATGCTGGTTCAGATGCGGAGAAATAGAGACTCTCATCCCGGGCAGGGGCAATGCACACAGGCATGATGTTCCTAGAGAGAAGTTGGCTGTGGGAAACAAGAGTCACAAAACTGGTCCACACACTCTGACCTGTGATTCCACGCCTGACAACACATCTCAAAAAAATAATTCAAAAGCGAACAACTGAATGATTTGTACACAGGTATTGTCAGCTCTGCTTTCTGTATACAATGGCAAACACTGGGAATTATCCAAATATCCAGTGCTAGGAGAGCTAGATATGCTTTGGAATATTAAGTTATCATTTATAAGGGACTGATACAATGTCCACACAGAAACAGGAAAAAATATCTGTGAAGCAGACCAGTGGAAAAACCCCAGTTGAGGAGTCAAGAGACTCAAGGTCTAATCTCAGTTATGTCACTATCTCTCTGTATGACCTTAAACAAGTCAAGTCCACTCTCTGGTGAGCAAAGGCAGCTAGGTGATGCAGGGGGGTATAGCCCTGGGCCTGGAGTGAGAAAGACCTGAGTTCCAATTAAGCATCACTTAACTTCCATCTGCCTCAGTTTCCTCATCTGTTAAATAGAATAATCATAGTATCTAACTCCCAGGGTTGTCAGGAGGACCAAATGAGATAGTATTTATAAAGTACTTAGCAAAATGCCTGGCACGTAGTTAAGCTCTTTAAAAATGCTTGCTTCTTTCCTCTCTGAGCCTCAGTTTCTGCATCTGTAAGATGAGGTAGTTGTACTCAAGGATCTTTAAGGTGTTTTAGCTCTGGGACTCTATGACCTCCTAAGTAACATAGTAATAATAACTGACATTTCTATAGTATATCAAGGTTTACAAAGCTATCTCCTTGAAACAGCCCTGTGAGGTAGGCTATAAATGGATGATTATCACCTTTTTTTTTAATAGATGAAGAAATGGAGATTCAGAATGCTGGGTGATTAGCCCAAGGTCACAGAGCTAATAAGTATTGGAGCCAAGATTCAAACTCAAGGCTCCTTCCTCCAAGCTCAATGTTCTTCCCACCACACCATCCTTTGTACCAAAGTGAAAGAAAGAGCAGATTACAACAATATCCTTCATCTCCTTTTCATCATCCTCCTCCTTTTCAATAGTGATTCAGGGTTTGCCAAGGGCTTTAACTCACAGCAGCTCTTTGAATTTGGACAAGAATAAGGGGGAGAAGAGGTTTGAGTCTACTATTTCTTGTCAGTTCTTGAGCTGCTGTGATCAGGTATTTTGAACTGGCCTTGAAAGGAATCAAAACAGAAATTTGTCATACATAGCAAGCCAAACTGGCTTGCTCGCCTCTCCAAACTCACCATGCGCTTTCCTACCTACTCCTCTTTCCCAGGCTGTCATCCATGCTTATAATACATCCCCCAATCTCTGCCTTTCGGAATCCTCCCAAGGAGCCTCACTTGATCCCCTGGGCTGCAAGTGCTTCCTTCTCCAAGTACTGCCCCAATTAATGTGGATCCCCAGTCCCTGCCCCCATCCCTCCCTACTTCCTATTATTCCTGACTGTCTTCTCTCCTCCATCTCCAACCTGAAGAAGAACGTAAACTCCTTAAGGATAGGGTCTGCTTCCTTTTTTATATTTGTTATCCCTGGCACCAAGCAGAGTCAGTGCCTTGCTCAGCATGATTGACTTAATGAAGGCAATTAGGAGGTGCAGTGACTAACATGCTGGACCTGGAGTCAGGCAGAGCTGAGTTTCAATCCAGCCTCAGACACTTATTAGCTATGTGATCCTTAACAAGACACTTAACTTCTGTCTGCTTAGTCTTCCCATCTGTAAAATGGGTATAATAATAACACTCTCCCCCCCCATAGGGTTGTTACGGAGAACAAGTGAGATAATATTTTTAAAGTACTTTGCAAACATGAAGGTACCATATAAAATCTATTATTATGATTATTATTCCTTAATAAAAGCTTATTGAATAGATGGATGAATGAAGAGATTATCTCCAGGATCAAATATAAAATCCTCAGTTTAGCACTGAAAGCTCTTCACAAGCTGGCTCCTTCTTTTCCAGTTTTCTTACATTTGACTCCCTTCCATGTACACTATATGATCCAGGCTTACTTACTGTTCCTCACACATAGCGTTCCTTCTCCCATCCCTTTGTCCAGGATGTGCCCATGCCAGGAATGCTCTACCTCCTCACTTCCACTTCTTAGATTTCTTTCAATGCTCAGCTCAAAAACACCACCTCCTATATGAGACCTTTCCCGATGCACTCCACTTCCAGATCCTAGTGCCTTCCAAATGACCTCACTTTTTATTTTGTATATATTCTGCATATATATATATATGTTTCATAGAGAGACATATGTCCAGAAGGATATCTATAGATACATCTGTGTGTATTTATAGATATATACATATGTGTATAGAGACAGAAACAGAGGGAGGAGATAGAGAGAGGGACAAAGGAAAAAGAGAGAGAGAAGAAAAGAGAAGAAAGAAAGGAAGGAAGGAAGGAAGGAAGGAAAGATGGAAAAAAGAGAGAGAAAGAAGGAAAGAGAGAGAAAGAAGGAAAGAGAGAGAAAGGAAAGAAAGAGAAAGAAGAAAGAAGAAAGGAAGGAAGGAATGAAGGAAGGGAAAAAGAGAGAGAAAGAAGGAAAGAGAGAGAAAGGAAAGAGAAAGAAAGGAAGGAAGGAAGGAAGGAAGGAAGGAAGGAAAGAAGAGAAAAATAAAGAGGGAGAGAGGGAAGGACAGAGGAAGGGAGGAAGGAAGGAAAAAGAGAGAGAGATAGAAGAAAAGAGAAGAAAGAAAGAAAGAAAGAAAGAAAGAAAGAAAGAAAGAAAGAAA
>NW_020954553.1:12277141-12291029 GCF_900497805.2 Vombatus ursinus | reverse complement strand
AAAGAAAGAAAGGAAGGAAGGAAGGAAGGAAGGAAGGAAGGAAGGAAGGAAAGAAAGAAGGAAAGAAGAGAAAAAGAGGGAGAGAGGGAGGGACAGAGGAAGGGAGGAAGGAAGGAAGTATATGTTGTGTCATATGTCCCCTGATAGAATATAAGCTTTTTGTTTGTATCCCCAGGCCTCAGCACAATGCCTGGGATAGAGTGGGAGCTTCACATAGTTTGCTGATTGATTGGCTGGGATGCTCTCAGTGAATCTACGGGTGTTGAGTTGTGACTTTGAGCAAGTCCCTTTTGATCTCTGGGCCTGAGTTTTCCCCTCTGTAAAATGAGGGGGGGGTGGAGGCTGGACTAAAATGTCCCTGGTAGCTTTACTCATCCACGCAGGGCATAAGGTGAGCCCCCAGAGAATCTAGAAGCCCAGCAGCTGCCTCCTCTGTCACTGAGAACTGCACCCTCAGCTGTCTGTGGAGCAAATCCACTTCCCTTGGATCTTTAATGAGCGTTAGAGGTAACTGGGCAGGGGCCAAAGGGGCCAGAAAATTCCAATTTCAAGCCTGGTCTTTAAAGTCAATTAATATCAAAACCCTACTCCATACTGAGGAAAGTGCTGTAGGAATCAATTGGTCCTCAAGTTCATAGAACAATGCCGATATCACCAAAGTGAGATGCTGAACCTAAATGCCGACTAGAACCGGGGGAGGGGCTCTCTCTCCACTAAAAAATAAAAAAGTGTCTTTTCTCAGGATGAGCTGAAAGGGGAATCCTGGAGTGCTACAGTGGAAAGAGTACTGGTTTCACAGTCAGAGAGCCTAGGTCCAAATCCTGGCCCTGCTGGTTTGTATCTGTGTCACTTCAAGTGGATGGGTCTTAGTTTTGTCATCTGCAAAATGAGAGGTTTGGACTTCCAGCTCTAGATCTCTAGATGAGTTGAGGAGGGAGATACTGAGAGTGAGCTAAAATGGGAAGAATTCTTCTCAATGTGGTCCCAGCCTAGTTTCCAGCTGTACTTAATCCATCAGCCAAGCCAGCCTTCTTGCTGTTCCTCACATCCAATACTCTACCCCCATTTCCATGCCCTGGATCTGTCTGTTCCCTGTGTCTGGAAAGTTCTCTCTCCTCATCCCAGACTTCTGGAATCCCTGAATTCCTTCAAAACTTATTTCAAGAGCTACCTTCTACATGAAGCCTTTCTTGATCCCCCCCAACTCTTTATGCCCTCCTTCTCCAATCTAGCTTGTATTTTTTCGTGTGTGTGTGTGTGTGTGTGTGTGTGTGTGTGTGTAAATGTCTATGTATGTACATATCTTTTCCATATGAATGTAAGTTCCTTGAAGAAAGGGACTGTTTCACTTTTATCTTTGTATGCCCCATACTTGGCACAGTGCCTGACACATAGTAGGTGCTTAATATGTGCTTCTTGATTGACTGATTGGAATCAACTGAAGGCAATCCTTAGCGTGAGCTGAAGTTAAAGTGCATACACGGTTCATGAACCAAAATTGGTCTGAAATGTCTTGGGAAGATTGCCTGTGTCCCTGCGGTAAGTTATCAAAGCCTGGCTCTGATCTCATCTCCCTGCCCCTTCCCCCATCCCAGCCATCCATCCACCATAAGCATCACCTCAGGTCAATCTAAGACTATTTTTATTGGGCATCTATCTAATTCTTACACTGAGGGGGTGTAGGAAAAAATGGTTGGAAGAAAATTGTCTCCTGGTATCAAGGAGATGGCTACTATCATTGCAGTGAATTTCTAAGAGCTAAAATAATCTTCAAGATATCCTTAACATAAGAGGCAACTGGGTGGCATAGTGGATAGAGCACAGCCCTAGAGTCAGGAGGACCTGAGTTCAAATCCGGCCTCAGACACATAACACTCACTAGCTGTGTGACCCTGGGCAAGTCACTTAACCCCATTGCCTAGTCAAAAAAACAAACAAACAAAAAAAAATTACCAAGAGCCCTCTTAGAAATCTACTTCCTTTAACCCTTCAGTGGTTTTTTTTTAATTTGCATCATTTCAAAAAAAATATAAAATATTTTTAAATGACATATCTTCAAATTTAATAATTTATTGTAAATTTGGGGGAGGGGAGTTCTTGCATTGAAATGTTGATGATGCAATATTGCGTCAAGTAACTGTATGGTATCGTATTGTAAACAAGTCATTACAAGCACATATTTCTCCCGATGCATGCTGAACTTCCCCAACAATGAGTGACACGCTTGCCTGCCAGCACTTGCTTGTTAAGACCTGTTAGCTAACTTGACCACTGATTGGTTGTAACTTGCATTTTGTGTGCTTATTTGGAAAATAATCACTACAACTTTAACTCTGTTACACAACAGATAAAACATGTACAAATGGGTTTTCAAAATTTTCTTATCTTCTCTTCTTTCCTTATGCTTCCAACATCCCCTTATTTTTATTCAACACCCACCAATTGCACCTAAGGCTACTACCACCCCCTGGATCATTCCAGTGCCCCCTGAGGTGAGTATCACCCACTTTGGGAACCTATGTGCAAATCCAAGAACATTTATAATTTAAACTGAGAAGTCAACAAACAGACAAAAAAATGAAACAGATCCATCAGGATTTCTAAAATAAATTATTTTAACCATTGATGATGGTAGAATCACCATATTTAGACTAACATTTCAGTACCCAATATGAAATATAAGTGTAGTTCCTCTCTCACTTTTGGGCCCCTCTGGATGTATGTTGAGCTTTGGCTGCCTGATGAGAAGCAAGAAAGGAGTATGCAAGCAATGGCGATAAAGCAGAGGGGAAGTGTCACTAGGCACCAGAACTCCAATTATTTATAAACTATCAAATTCCATAACCCACAATCATACACTTGCATCAAAAAATTAATATTCAAGCTAAAAAGATAGATCTTTGGTTCAAAGAGAAGCTTGGGGACATTTATTGCACTGCATAATTTCCCAGAGACAATTGAGTCCACTCCCCTTCACTATGACCATGGAATAGGAGGTTGAATCACCGCTATCATGGAGGTTGTAGAAGAGATTCCAGTTCTAAGATGGAGGTTGGACTAGCTGTCTTCCGAGATCCCTTCCAGCTCTGAGCGTCTATGACTCTCATCCACGGACCCAGGTTCCTATAAATTCTGCTGATCCCACAAGCTAAGATGGTAGGGTCGTCCTTGCCAAAATCAGAATTTCAGAGTTGAAAGGTTAGTCAAGCTCTTTCTGGTCTCCATCTTTGCTGTGACAGAAGCAAGATTAGAGTGACCAAGTTGCCACCATGCAGCTGTTTATCCACATGCAGGCTCTGCACATCCTCAAGGTGACCAGGCAGGAGACTGTCGCCCAGATCAAGGCTCATGTGGCATGCTTAGAGGGCATCACTCCCAAGGATCAGGTCCTGCTTCTGGGTGGCACCCCTATGGAGGATGAAGACATCTTGGGGCAGTGTGGGGTGGAGCCTGTGTCTGTTCTGGAAGTGGCTGGCCAAATGCTAGGAAATAAAGTCCATGGGTCTCTGGCCCACACTGGAAAGGGGTCAGACTTCCAAGGTGTCCAAGCAGGAGAAAAAGAAGACTGGGCATGCTAAGAGAAGAATGCAGTACAACTGATGCTTTATCAGTATAATGCCCACCTTTGGCTAGAAGAAGCACCCCAATGCCAACTCCTAGTCCCCTGGTACTTTCTGTCTGTTCCCAATAAAGTTTCTACCACTCTAAAAAAAGTCAGTCAACAAGCATTTATTAAGTACCTACTATGTGTCAGACACTGAACTAAGAAGTGAGGATACAGAGAATGGCGAAAGACAGTCCCTGCTTTCATGGAGTTCACAGTCTAATTGGGGAAGACAACACGCAAACAACTATGTACAAATAAGGTGTAGACAGGAGAAACTGGAGATAATAGAGGGAAGACAGAAGCATTAAGGGGGATCAGGAACAATTTCTTGCAAAATCTGCAACAGGGAAAATGAAGGAAGTAAGAAGGGAGAGAATCCAGACATGGGGGGTAGCCAGTGAAAATTTCCAGAGTCTAGAGGTGGAATTTCCTAAGGAGGTCAGTGTCACTGGATCAAAGAGTACGTAGGGGTGAGTCAGGAGGGGTCAGGTGATGAAGGGTTTTGAATGTCAAAGAGAGGCTTTCATATTTGGTGCTGGAGGTAATAGTGAGCCACTGGACTTTGGGAAGGGGGTGTCATGGTTAGACTACACTTTAGGAAGTGGAAGGTGAACTCCAGTAGGGAGAGACTTACATCAAGTAGACCTACCAGTAGGCTATTGCAGTAGTGCAGGTGTGAGGTACTAAGGACCTGCACCAAGACGATAGGAATGTCAAAGGAAAAAGGAGGCAAGGATGCAGAGCGGTCCAGAAGGATGGAGACTGAGAAAAGGTCACTAGATTTGGCAGCTAAGGGATCATTGGCCATTCTGGAGAGAGCAGGTTCAGTTGAATGATGAGGTCAGAAACCAGATTTCAGAGTCTCGAAGAGAATGAGAAGGAAAGGAAGTCGCAGATTCAATTGTAGAAAGCTGTCTCAGGAAGTTTAGCCACAAAAAGGAGAGACATGGTACTGTAGGTAACAGGGATGGGTGGATCAAGCGAAGGTTTTTTGAGGAGCAGGGAGAAGTGGGCATATTTGTAAGCAGTAAAGAAGCAGCCAGTATACAGCGAGAAACTGAAGACGATTTGAGAATGGGGATGATAGAAAGGGCACTCTCCTTATTTCTCTACAGGCTGCACAACTGACTTCCTTTACCATGCCCTGTGTCAAATACCTTTGTCTACTTTCCTCCCCCTTGCTATTTTTCAGCTTCCTTTTATGTGTTTCCTTCCCAGATTAGAATGTAGGTTCCTTGAGGGCAGGGACTGTATCTTTCTTCTTACTTATATTTGTATTCCCAGTACTTAGCACAGTGTAATCACATAGTAAGCATTTAATAAATGCTTGTAGGCTTTCTAGAAAAAATGGAATGGAATAGTATCATTTGTGCATAAGGAGGGGTTTACCTTGGCAAGAAGAAGGGTCACCTTTTCATGTGAAAGAGGAGGTTGTAGCAAAAAGCAGCTCAGTGATATGAAATGAGGAGGAGGGGAGAAGTGGAACCTCTCAGCAAATGACCTAAATTTTTTCAGTAAAATATGAGTCAAGGTTCTCAGCTAAGATGGAGATGGGGAGCATTGGGAGACTTGAAGAGGGATGAAAAGGTTTTTAAGAGCTGCTGAATTGAGTGGGTTAGTGAGTTGATTAAGAAGGCATTAAAGGATTGCCTAGCAGTAGAGAGGGTCCAGTTGAGGTTACATAACATAAATCTGCCATGGACCCAGACAGCATGGTTGTGTGATCTTCTCCAGTTTCATTCAGCAAAATAGGCTACTGAAGAAAGGCGTGGGCATGATGGTGTTTATCAAGCTCATAATATTTTTAAAAAGAAAGGAAATGTCAATTATGGGATTGGACTAGACCCCATCTAGTGGTAAATCTAATAATTCTGTAAGTCAAGAGTTAACTGAGGAGCTGTAGCAAGTCAGCTACACTGATACACTGTTGGTGGAACTGAGAATTGGTCCAATCATTCTGGAAAGCAATTTGGTATTCTGCTGAGAGAGACTAAAATGTCCATATGTTCTGACCCAGTGATCCCACTGCTAGGTACACACTCCAAGGAGATCGAAAACAAAGAGAAGGGTCCCGTGTATACCAAAATATTCATACCACCCCCATTTGAAGTAACCAAGAAGTAAAAACAAAGTCAATGGCATTTAGCTGGGGAAGACCTAAACAAAACTAAACAAAAACATAAATGGAATGGGAATATTCCTTCGCCATAAGAAACAATGACTATGAAGAATATAGAAAATCATGGGAAAACATATGAACTGATGCAATGTGAAGTAAGAAGAATGACTATAGTCATCAAAATCAACAGAAAGAAAAACAACCAAAAAATCATTCTGAACGCATAATGTCAAAGACAAAGTTTGGTCCCAAAAAAGAGATCAGAAAAATGCCCATCTCTCTTCTTTATGAAGGGGGAGGGACATGGGTGTGTAACATTACATAGAGTATCACTTGAGTATGTTAGTTGGGAAGGAAATTATAGAGATATAGACACATATATAATGTACATGTTATTTACAAATGTACACATTTATCTGTATGTATGTTTGTATATGGAAGTTAAGGTGATATAAAAGCCCCCCCAAAAAATATCAATTTTTAAAAGAGTTGATTAGATAAATCTGTTCTTTCTCTCCATTTTCTGACTCTAGATCCTTCTTTATTGGCAAGAAGGAGGGTGATCTGGGCCATCAGAGGTTAGGGCTTTGCTAGTTCTTAGCTGGGAGTCAAAAGGGACTGGTCCAACATCCCAGGCCCAGTCTTTCAGGGAAACCTGTTAGAATAAAAGGTATCCTGATCGAAGATCCCCTGTGACTCATTTGGAAAAGTCTGGACCTCCTCAGCCCAATGGAAGATGAGACTATTAAGAAAGAGCAGTGAACCATGTTATAAATCACATCCCCCAAGACTCCATCCCCCCCTACCGCCAGAGAACAGAATAATAACAATAATTAAGTGTGTCTATTTATGTTTCTGAAGTCAGCAGTTCAGGGCAGCACCTGCCACAGAGGGAGCTGAGCTGGGGAAAATTTTTCAAGACCTTCCCAAGTCTCTTGCACTTAATGAAATAGCCCGTGGAAGCTTCAACCCTTTCCGAAAGGGAAAGCACCCACTATTTATAACACCTTATTCCATAGGATTGGAAAGAGAAGCCAGGAGCTCTCTTAAGGGCACTTCCCATTGTGAAATTCAGTGTGTGGTTGGGGCCCATCACTCAGTGTAAGCCACTCAGACTTATTTATATTTTGCACAAAAGAGGGAAATTACTTAGCCGGAGGGATCAATTCTTCAACCCAATGTTTCTAACACGGCAATAAATATATTTCATGGTCTCCCTCTTTCTCCTCCTTTCTTCAGCTTAAAGACTAAGCCACAGGATGGGCAGGCAAAGATAGGAAGGGACATTAAAAGGAAATTGGACCTAAGAGAAACCAGGCTTTGAGCAATAAAGAATTTTAATAAAACGTGACAGTGTTGCTCAGAGCAGTGATTGCTTTCGATCACAGAGGGTTAGAGCCAAGACCGACAGCCTTTAGAGATCACCAGCAGCAGAAAGGGCATAGCCATGGGCAACCTCACAGCGGGGGCACATTTAAGAGGACAAGGAATTCCCTGGAGGCACATTGCAGGAGGGTTACCAAGCAGAAGGAGGGTGCATGTGTCTCTCAATGGGGATCAAGCAGCAGCCTTCATTCCTCCAGAACCAATGAAGTGCAGACAGTTAAAGATGGAGCGTAGACTGAAGACAAAAACAAGGCAGGTCTAAAAAGAAGGCCGTCTTCTCAAAAATGTTGGGGTTCAAACATAGAACATGTTTGGGAGAGACAGAAGGACTTAGAACTCAGAATTTCAGAACTGGAAGGGACTGCCTGGGTCCCAGTACACTAATTTAAAGTTGGAGAAACTAAGGTACAGGTCAGGGAAGTGATTTTCCCAAGGTCATGCAGTATGTTAGTATGGGTGCCAGGATTCAAATCCAGGGCTAATGTTTTTTACCAAATTGATCCACTGCTATAAGGCAGTGCCCGGTCAGCTTCAATGTTGGCCAGAGTGCTGCCTGGTTATCACCATACCATAGATGACTCCCTGCCCACACCTTGATCCTCACAAATTTTATGATTCTATAATAATTGTATAAAAATAATATTATAGCAATATAAATAATTATAGAAATATACATAATAAGCTGTGTGTAAGTAGCTCCTTTATCACCAGTAATGGAGAGACCCCAAAGCCAAGAAGTTAGGAGACCTATGTGACCTTGGGAAAGTCTCAGTTTCTTCATCTGTCAAATAAGAAGTTTGGCTTAGATTATCTCCAAAGTCCCTTCCAGCAGCGCAATTCTGAGTTCCAAGTTCTACTGTACTTCCCACTCTGATAAGCTTTGTTTTATATTCTAAAGCTATGTCTTATATCTGACATTCTGTGTCCTAAGGGCCCTCCCAGCTCTGACATTCTATATCCTGCATTCTAAGGGCCTTCCTAACCTGACAATCTATGTTCTATCGGCCCCTCCATCTCTGACAGTTGGTGGATTCATGTCTCCTCATGATTGGCATGATCATTTAAATCCCCAATCAGAAAGATCCCATTTAACTCACTAATCAGGAAGAGACAACTTAATCATATCTCTTACAAACAAAAGGAGGGCTTCTTTTTATTCACTGTAACCTTGGGAAGAATATGGATCATTCCATTTCATGTCATTTAGTATTACGCAGGTCCTCCCCAGTGCAGAGAGAGCCTCGAGTCTTGGGCTCGGGAGCAGACCCTCCTTATTTGGAGACAGCAGAATGTCTTTTCATGATGGTTTTCCAGGTGCTGCTACATCTGCAAACTGAGTGACAGCCCTGCTGAGCTTGTCCTCCCCCTTACCCCCAACAAGAGACCTGCCCTATGTCATAAGATGTCAGAGCTAGAAGGAAACCCAGAGGTCATCTAATCATAGAACCACAGGATTAGAGCTGGGTGGGGCCTTAGAGGTCAGTCACTCCATTTTACAGGTGAGTAAATTGAGACCCATAGAGGGGGAGAGACCTGCCTAAGGTAAGGTAGCTAGTGAATTCCAGAGCTGAGGCAAGAACCCAGGTCTGTCAAATTCTAGCAGTAATAATGAATCACATTTTCTTAGCACTTTATGTTTTACAGTGTACCTTTCTTGTAATATTAATAACATCTGACATTTATATGATGATAACTAGCATTTACATAGCACTTTACAAATATTATCTCATTTTGTCCTCATAATAACCCTGGGAGATAGGTACCATTATTATCTCCATTTGAAAAGTGAAGAAACTGAGGCAAATAGAGACTAAATGACTTGCCCAAAGGCACCCAGCTAATGTTTGAGGTAGGCTTAGAATTCAGGTCTTCCTGACTCCAAGACCAGTTGCACCATCTAGCTTTAAGGTTTACATGGCCCTTTGCAAACATGTCATCTGAACCCTACAACCACCCTGGGAGGCAGGCAAGAGAAGCATTATTATCCCCATTGCACATATTAAGAAAGTGGGGCTGAGAGATGACTTGCCCAAGGTGGCACAATTAATTATAAAAGACAGGAGTCAAACAGAAGCTTCTCCTAATACTAAGTCTGTAATCTTCCCAGAGGGGTTATCACTCCAGTCCTCCTGATTTATATCTTACCACTGGACCCAAATGGCTCTGGAGAAGAAAGTGAGGCTGACAACTTTGCACAGCCCTGCCTCACTTAAATCCAATTCATTTTCAGGTCATAGTATCACCTTCCTGATGTCATGGCCTTCTTCAAGAGAGAAAGACAAACAACTCTTCCCGTGACACCACACTGCCTTTTATCCAAAGCTTGAGAGGTACAGGTACTATTTTACCCATTTTATGAAAGATCAAACTGAGGCTCAGACAGGTTGCATGATTTTTCCCCAAGGTCACATAACTAGAAAGTGTCAGAACTGGACCCAGGATGGCTGACTTGAATTCCAACCACAGCTCCCTGTCTGGAAGCCCTTCTACCAATCACTAGTGAGGAGACAGTGAACTATTCACAAAATATCACAGCGTCATGAAATAAGGGAGAATTAAGGCATTGGCAGGAAACTAGCAAGGTTATTCTGACTTTCCTCCCAGATCCATGCAACATTAAGGCCACTATCCAAGCTATGGGGGCACTCTCTTTGTTAAGACTCTTCTGAGGGGGAGATACCCCCAGTTCCTCGCTCAGACGCCTCCTCCTGCAAAGTTCTTCCTTCCAGTTAATCCAACTCCTTTGTGTTATAGATGCTGTCCAAAGGGGGGAAAATTTATTCTCTATAATAATTGGGGTATGAAAGTAGAAAGAAACTGGAACAAGGCGAGCCTAAATAAAGCAGACTGGGAGAAGGGGACAGCAAGACCCAAGGCAAACCCCCTTAGCAAAGAAAATGTTCTTCTAGAAAATAGAAAATGGATTTTTTTAATATTGCCTCTTACAATTGTTCTCTGTGCCAAATAGATCTTGGCAGGGAGTTGGGGTGTGGAGAGAAACATTATACTTTTCATTGTCCCCTTCTAGCTGAAAGTATACAGGGCTGGGAATTGGGAGACCTGAGTCTTAGTCCAGTTCTGCACTGACTTGCTATGTGATTTGAAGTTTCGTTCCTCCTCTCTGAGTCTCATTTTCTTCATGAAGATGGTTGAGATGTGTCCAGCTCTGGGATTCTACGATTTACTTGCTGTGTGACTTTAAGCAAGTCTTCTCCCATCTCTGAGCTTTAGTTCCCTTCTCTGTCTACTGGGGCTGATAATCTCTGCCCTACCTGCTTCACAGGGTTATTGTTAGCTAGAGCTTTGTAAACCGCAATGTGCCATACAAATGGAGACTGTCATCTTTAATATGGTTAGGTTTCAGGCTGCTGAGCAGTTTTGAAACTCTCATATACCTGCCTAAGGTGAAAATTAAGCCAAGATAAGTGTGGAGCCAAACTCTGGAAAGTTTCCAAACTATCTTTCAAAGGTCACCCATCACTCAGGTAGCCTGGCTGGCTGTGGGTTTCTCTCCCCCCACCCAACCCCATAAGTCTCATTTATCCCAGCCTGTCTCAGCCATTACCAAAATTATCTTCACACACACGTACACACACACACACACACACACACACACACACACTCCAGCCACTCACTCTATCCATCTTTTGCCTTGCTCTCCCCAGGCTGGTTTCCATCTTCAGCCAGCCCTACCAATGTCAAAACATTTTAGAGATTAAGTTAAAACCATATCTACAAAGTATAAAGGAAACTTAGCAGGAAGCTTGAACCATCATAAATCATCCCTCTTAGCATCTCCGCCCAACTTGGGTTAGGAAAAAGGACACAGGGAGTCAGTGGCAGCACCAGACTAGAACCCAAGTCTCCCCAAGAAGATCTCTTTCCACTGAATTGTACCCCAACCCCACCCCTATAGTGTAACCACTAATTATGATCAGAGTAATTTTCCTGTCTTCTCCAGAAGACAAGAACAAGACAGAGAGCTGAGGGGACAGGAATCTTAACTCATGTAAGTAAGCAGACAGGATAGACAAGCAAGAGGATGAAGAAAAATTGAGGAGGAGAAGGATGAGAAAGAGGAGGAAGATGAAGAAGAGGAAGAGGAAGGGAAAGGAAAAGTAGAGAAGAAGAAATTTTAGAAAAATACAATCAGGACTAGAAAGAAAACAATCTCCTTAAGCAGCCTAAACAATGAAGTCTCTGACCAGGAGACTGAAAGAGAATCCAGACATTTCAGGGAGGCGGGAAAAAGGATCTCGAACTGATCATTGGCTGAACTGCGGAGAAAGGATGCAGGGAGGGGAAGGAGGATAGCAGATTAGCCAGAGTAGAGGAAAGCTACGCCCTGCTGCACTGGCTCCTCACCTATGAAAGGAGGAGGGTGGACAAGGTGATCCTAATGGCCCCTCGCAGCTCTAATGTCCTAGATTTCTCCTTTCTGGTCTTCATGTTATCTTTTAAAAATGAACGGGTTAGTCAAAATCACAATCACATAATTTTAGCGTTGGGGGGACCTTGGTGGCCACCTAGTCTAACTCATTCTCCCAAAAAAGAATACTCAATATAACTTACCTAATAAATGGTCATCCAGACTCTGCTTGAAGACTTCCCAAGGAGGGGGACCTCCCCAAGTCCCGGAGCAACCCATTCCACTTTAGACAGCTCTTAACATCAGGAAGTTTTTCCTCTCACCAAGCCCAAACTTGCCTCTTCACAATTTTCACCCGATCCTTCCTTCTGTAGACAAACAGAACAAATCTAATGTCTTTTCTAGACAACAGTCTTTCAAATGTTTGAAGACAACTATAAGATCCATATCCCTCCCCCTTGCCCCAAGCCATCTCTTCTCCAGGCTAAAGACTCCCAGTTCCTTCAAACAATCTTCATTGGTCACAGATGACCCCTCACCATTCAACATCTTAATCAACCTCTTCTGGACACTCTACAGCTTATCAAGTGTCCTTCTTAACAGGTGACAACTAAAACTAACATAATTATGATAACTTCACATTTCCGTAGTGTCTTGTGATTTACAAAGTACTTTTCCCACAATAGCTCAGAAACTAGGATCCTATGAATTCATAGACTTGTTGAATTTTAAATTTGGAAGGAACTGCACTTTATCTAGCCCAATCCACATTCCGAGAGACTCATCATTTCCTCAGGGTTGGTTTTCCCTCCTATTATAATGGGTCATGTGGAGCCTGAGAGTTAAGATAAACAATTACTCCCCTGAACATATATTCAGAGACCCTCAGGTAAAAATAGCCCACAAGGAGATTCCATGTGATCTGGAAATAATACATGGAGCGCTCAATACATACCAAAATATTTATAGCAGTACTTTTGTGGTAGCAAAGAACTGGATCAAAATAGATTTTCATCAATTGGGGAATAGCTATATAAATGGTAGTACATGAATATAATGAGATATTATTATGCTGGAAGGAACTATGAGCATAATGAATACAGAGAAGCATGGAAAGACTTTCATGAGCTGATGCATATGGAAGCAAACAGAGCCAGGGAACAAATTCTACCATGATTACAACAATGGAAATGGAAAAAAACAATCACCACAAAACAATCAAAAAAGAATTTAGCAAAATTACAAAGAACAGGCTTGGTCCCAAAGAAAAGAGAGAAGACACCTTCTCCTACTCCTTTGAAGAGACATAAAACATTGTCAAATTTTTAAATATATTGATCAGTTCTGCTGGGTTTTTTCTCTTATTTCTCTCTTTTAAAATTTTTTTTTTGTTATAAGGTCTGGCTCTCTGTGCAAAAGGAGGAATACAGAGGAAAATTTGGCAATGTAAAAACAAAAAATATCAACAAAAATCTATTTTTAAAGTAAAATAATATATGGAGTAGTCCTCATATGCTCCTTGCCCAAAAGGCCCACAGCTGGATTTCAAGCAAATCTACCAGAGGAAAATCTGATTCAAACTGCCCCTCACCTGATCTGTATCATAACTTCCTGGCTCACAACAGCCAATGGGGGTGGGGGGAAGAAGAGGGGCATTAACTTAGAACTCAAGCTGCCTTGAATCTGAATCACAGCATGCTAGTCCACACTGCCTCCACCAATACAGATTGAAACTTTAATAGATGATTTATAGATGTGTAGATCAAAGGATGAAAGGCACTTTAGAGACCACCTAGTCTAATACCCTCACTTTACATATAAAGAAACTAAGACCTATGGAGGTTAAGTGACTTGTTTGAGGTCACATGAGCAGCTCCTCACCAGATCTAGTGTTCTTTTGGGTGGTTACCTTATGTTTAATTTGATGATGAGAAGACCAACCCATCACATCCCAGGCAAGTGATCACCCAGCCCTCATTTGTATAGTTCCTGTGATGGGAAGCTCATCATGTACAGGGCAGTCTGCTCCATTGTGGAAGACAATATCAGAGTGAATCAAATGCTATTCTTGGAATCAGAAAACCCTGAGTTTAAATCTTGCCATTGACACAATAACTACATGATCCTAAGCAACCAATCAACCAACTCTTATTAAGCACCAACTACATACCAGCCACTGTGCATTGGTTTCCACATCTCTAAAATGGGGGAAATATCTATTTTCCCTCATAGGGGTTTTATCGGGTAATGTATGTAAAATGTTTTATAAATCTTAAGCACTGTAGAAATTATCAGTAATTGTTATTATGTTCACTCATTCTTCCTCTTTCATGGTGCATTAGATAGACAGGTACATAGGAAGATAGATAGATAGATAGATAGATAGATAGATAGATAGATAGATAGA
>NW_020954553.1:12266188-12277131 GCF_900497805.2 Vombatus ursinus | reverse complement strand
AGATAGATAGATAGATAGATAGATAGATAGATAGATAGATAGATAGATAGATAGATAGATATAGATAGATAGATCAAGCATTTATTAAGCACTTACTATGTGCCATACACCGTGTTAGGTACTAAAAATACAAATACAAGCAGAAGATTATTGATACCCTCAAGGAGCTTTCATCCTAATGGACAATGATAAAACAGAAAAGAGAGCTGGAAAGCAGATGGGGGTAAGGGAGGGAAGATAATAAGGTGGAAAAGTCTTGGAAGGCAGGAGCAGCTCTGAGAAAGAGAAGTGAAAATGGAAGACCTGGGCACTTCTTTAAATGATGGATCTGGGCAGGAATTCACCAATTGGAGGAAGAAGCCTGCAGAAATGAAGATATCCTCAGGGTGAGAAGGGTTCTGGGACATAAAGGAGCCAGGAGAGAAGTTAATTTCATAGAATCCTAGACTTTCTTGGTGAATTTTTAAGTGCTACATAAATGTCAGCTACCATTGTTGTTGGACAGCTCCAGTCCCTTACAATGGAGCAATATTTGCCTTCTTATAACTTCACCCCATTACTGCTAGTTCTGCCCTCTGAGGCTAAACAGACCAAGTCAAATATCTCTAACACATGGCAGCCCTTCAAATACTTGAAGACAGCTCTCATTCTCCCTGCCCCCCTTGCCCTGTGTCTTCTCTTCTCCAAGCTAACCATTCCTACTTCTTTCAACTAATCTTCGTGAGATGAGGTATCTAGTTCCCTCGACATCTTGTTCACCCTCCTCTGATCATGCTCTATTTTGTTTCTTTTATGATTCCAGAATCTTATTCTATGTAATTACCTTAATTGTAGTAGTTGGTGCCTGTAAACAAAGCTATTTGTTGTACTCAGAAGACTGGCCTCAGACAATATTACTGTATTCTCAACTTTCTAGGGACAGGTTCAGAACAGAAAATGAGAATCAAACCTTACCCATGAATCCCTGACATAGACAGCCCATCTCCACCCCAAGGTCATGGTGGTGTCAGAGAAGATGGGGAGCCAGCAGCAGTCGAGATACTACATGGCCACAATTCATGCTCTTCTCCAGTCCTGTCCTGAGGACAGAAGAGAAGAAAGAAACTTGCTAAAAGCAGCCATGAGTATTGACACACATCCCATATCACTGTTCTAAAAAAACCAAGCAATGTAATGGTAATAAGTTGGTCAGAGGGTCCATTCTAAAGAAGCTACCAGAGGTAAAGTGAGTCCTGAAGGTACTGCTTCCCCCTTGAATTAAACCTTCTTGGAGCCATATGTGCTTCAAGGATACAATGGGGGTCTCTGATTCAGAGATACTTAAATGGTGGCCAGATATGAGCCATGTTGACAAGATCTATAGACCTATATTAATCAATCAATTAAGCCTCTATCAAGTACAAGACTCTATGATACAGAGTTGAGATACAGAGACAAAAACGACACCATCCCTGCCCTCAAAAGAGCTTACAAACTATCAGAGGAGACACTATATCCATAAGTAATGGGAGTAATCAGGGGAGAACCCCGGATCTGCTAGACTGAGCCATTCAGGGTCCATTCTATGGATAAAGCTGAACCTGAACCATGAGCCCACCTGTTGGGTCACATGATTGGGCCACTTACGGTGACACACATGCTCTGGCCCCATGCTAAAGAGCAAGGGAAATTAGGTCACACTATGGATAGAGTGCCAGGCCTGAAGTCAGGAAGACCTGAGTTCAAATCAAACCTTGGACACTTACTAACTGTGTGACCCTGGACAAGTCACTTGATTTCTGTTTGCCTCAGTTTCCCCATCTATAAAATGGGGGTAATAACAGCACCTAACTCCCAGAATTGTTGTGAGAATCAAATGAGATAATAATTGTAAAGTGCTTAGCACAGTCCCTGGGTACATAGTAAGTACTATATAAAAGTTAGCTGCTGCTGCTACTACTACTGCTACTACTACTATTGACTATGTCAAAGACAATTCACAACTGAGCAAGAAAAATCTCCCAGTCAGTGGGCTTCATTTTTTAAGGCAATCAGGTTAAGTGGCTTGCCCAGAGGCACATAGCCTGTAAGTGTCTGAGGTCAGATTTGAACTCAGGTCCTCCTGACTACAAGGCCAGTGCTCTACCCACTGCACCACCTACCTGCCCTGTCAGTAGACTTCAAGAGGAATGACACCCTTCTCTCTACTCCTCTTCCCCCCTTCACTCTAGGTCTCCAGGTAACCAGGTAGCAAAGAGAATGGAGAGCTGAGTCTGCCTCAGTTTTCTAGATTGTAAAATGAGGTCATAATGACAGCAACCAACTCCCAGAGTTGTGGGGATGAAATGAAATAATATTTGTAAAGGGCTTGGAATAGTTCCTAGCACATAGCAGGAGCCAAATAAATGCTTGTTCCCTTCTCCATGTCTGTCTGTCAGTCTCTATCATCTATCTCTCTTTCTCTACCTCTCTCTCCCCTCCCTGCCTCTCTTTAGAGTGGGGCAATTTGAACTCAAGCAGGTTCTCCCTTAGAACAACCCCATGAATTTGAGCTCCTGGGTGTAAGTGGTAGTTACCAGCAGGTGGTGATCCCTGCAACAACTTCTCAGAGGTTACAATGACCACACCAGTAGGATGCTATATGAAAGGACCAAGGAAGCCCCCAACCAAAGCATGGCTAGCCAGAAGATAGGGACCTTGACTGAGTTGCTGGGAAAGTGTAGATCTGTGTAAAACTGAAATGCCTGCTCAATAGACCCACAAATCACCCAGAAATCTTTCCCTTCCAGGAGAGTAATAGAGGAGTTATAGGTTACAGTTTCATGTTTTAAGTATTTGTCAATGTATACTTATTAGTCTTTTGTGTTTTAAGCATTTCTTTTGTAGTGGAGGAATAAATAACCATCCTATGCAGCATATACTTTGTACACTGAGTACCTTTCTTAAAGGGACCCTGTTAATCCCTTGCAGGGAGAGAATAGATTTGAGTCAAATCTAACCTTTGTTTATAAGATTTTCTCTAGAGTTTTATTCTGGGGTGGGAATGGAATGAGCCTGACCTCCTCATTTTGTGGTCTGGCTCCCTAAGACAGGAATCCCATCCCCATGAGTACAGAGTTGGGGCCCTTTGGTGGAAGAAAGACAATACCCCACCATCACCACCCATGAGTCTCACACTTATAGATGGGTATGAAGACTGGACCTGTGATTTTATTGGTATAAGAAGGAAAGAAAGGAACAAGCATTTATTAGGTACCTATTATGTTCCAGGCATTATGCTAAGAGCTTTAAGAATACTGTCTCATTTGATCCTCACAATAACTCTGGGAAGTAGGTGCTATTATTAGTCCCATTTTACAGTAGAGGAAACTGAGGCAGTCAGTGCTTAAGTGACTTGCCCAGGGTCATACATCTAGTATCTGAGGCAGGACTTAAACTCAGGCCTTTTCACTTATATAATTGTGATCACATTTCTTGCCTTCACTATGTGGGTGAGAGGAGGGAATTTGGAACTCAAAAACAATTTTTAATCAATATTTTAAAAAATAAATAAAGAATAAATTGGGAGATAACTAATAAAATAAACTCAGGTCTTCCTGAGCCCAAACTCAGTGCTCTATCCACTGTACCACCTAGCTGCCTATGGAACTCCTGAAGGGGTAATTCCCAGATCAGCACCTTCTCTGCAATTCACAGCCTTAAAGAATGCTGAAGGGGGAGGATGGCAGGGGGTGGGGAGGCTGCTGATCCCAATTCCAAACTGAGAAGTGGTTAGGCCAGGATCACACAGCCAATATGAGTCAGAAGCAAAACTTGAACCCAGATCTTCCTGACCTCAAGGTGGCCTCCCTATCTATTATGACTCATTGCCTCTCATACTTAACATTAAAAATGCATATTTTTTAAAAATACAAAGTAATTTTAGGAAGAAGGCACTAGCAGCTGGGAGGATCAGGAAAAGGCTAATGTAGAAGACACACTTGGGATAAGCTCTGAAGGGATTCAAAGATTCAGAGGTGAGGAAGAAGTGAACTGTGTGAGGGGCAGCAAGAAGGCCAATCTGGCTGAACCCAAAAGTGCAGGAAGGGGAGTAACCCTCTGTAAGGCAGCCCAAAGCCAGGGTAAGAAGAGCTTTAAACACCAAACAGTTGGAATTTGAGCCCAGAGGTTGACTTTTAGAACAAAAGAACTCTTAGCCTCATTTCTAAAATATATAGAGAACTAAGTCAAATTTATAAGAATACAAGTCATTCCCCAATTGATAAATGGTCAAAGGATATGAACAGGAGGCTTTCAAATGAAGAAATTAAAGCTATCTATAGTCATATGGAAAAAAACACTCTAAATCACTATTGTTTAGAGAAATGCACATCAAAACAACTCTGAGGTACCACATCACACCTATCAGATTGGCCAACATGACAAAACAAGAAAATCATAAATGTTGGAGAAGATGTGGGAAAATTGGAACACTAATGCATTGTTGGTGCAATTGTGAACTGATTCAACCATTCTGGAGAGCAATTTGGAACTATGCCCAAAGGGCTATAAAAATGTGCATACCCTTTGATCCAGCAATAGCATTTCTAGGGCTGTATCCCAAAGAGATCATAAAAATGGGAAAAAGATATACAAAATGTACACATGTACATGTACCACATGTACAAAAATATTTATATCAGCTCTTTCTGTGGTGGCAAAGAATTGGAAATTGAAGGGATGCCCATCAATTGGGGAATGGCTGAACAAGTTGTGGTATATGAATGTAATGAAATACTATTGTGCTATAAGAAATGATGAGTAGGCAGACTTCACAAAAACCTG
Organism: Vombatus ursinus; assembly: GCF_900497805.2. Classification (NCBI taxonomy): domain Eukaryota; kingdom Metazoa; phylum Chordata; class Mammalia; order Diprotodontia; family Vombatidae; genus Vombatus; species Vombatus ursinus. The sequence goes on along the minus strand of NW_020954553.1, from coordinate 12,272,328 downwards.
GAAAGACTTGTATGGACTGATGCTCAGTGAAGTTAGCAGAACCAGGAGAACATTGCACACAGTAACAGCCACGTGTGAGATGACTAACTTTGAAAGACTTAGCTCTTCTCAGCAATGCAAGGATCTAAGACGTCTCCAAAGTCTCGTGATGGAAAATGCTATCCACATCCAGAGAAAGAACTATGGAGTTTTAGTGCACATCGAAGCATATTATTTGCTCTTTTTTTCTTCTGTTTTGTTTTGTTTCCTCTTTCTTGTGGTTCCTCCTATTGGTTCTAATTCTTCTTTACAACATGACTAATATGAAAATATGTTTAATAGGAATGTATATAGAGCCAATATGGGATTGCCATCTTGGGGAAGGAGGTGGGAAGGAAGGGAGAGAAAATTTAAAACTCAAAAGCTTATGGAAATGATTATTGAAAACTAAAAATAAATTAATTAATAATAAAAAGAACCCTTAAAAATTATGTAGTCTAACCCAGTCATTTCACAAATGAGGAAATTGAGGCCCAGGAAAGGGAAGGGACTTACTCCCAAAGTCACACAGTGAGTGCTCAAAAAGAGCAGGTCTGATCATGTCACCCCCTTACTCAACAAACTCCAGTGGCTCCCTATCACCTCCAGGATGGAATACAAAATCTTCTGTTTGAGATTCAAAGCCCTTCATAACCAAGTCCCCCTCCCCACCTACCCATCTTCTTATACCTTCCACCCCTACCCAGATACTTTTCAATCCAGTGACTCTGGCCTCCTTTTGGCTCCGAGCACGCAAGACACTTATTTCTCTGCTCCTGGCATTTTCTCTGACCATTCCCCATGCCTGGAATACTCCCCCTGCCCTTCTGCCTCCTGGGTTCCCTGACTTCCTTCAAGGGCCCAGCTAAAATCCTACCTTCTCTAGGAAGCCTTTCTCAATCTCTCTCAATTCTAGTGCCTTCCCTCTATTGATTATTTATCCTGTCTATAACGTGCTTCTACATGGTTATTTGCCTGTTGTCTCCCCCATTAGATCGTAAGCACCTTGAGGGCAGGGACTGTCTTTTGCCTTTCTTTGTATCCAGTGCTTAGCACTTAAGAAATGCTTATTGACTGATCGACAGAGCCAATGTTGTTGTTCAATTGTTTCAGTTGAGTCTGACTCTTTGCTACCTTTTTGGGAGTTTTCTTGACAAAGATACTGGAGCAGTTTGCCATTTCCTTCTCCAGCTCATTTTACAGATGAGGAAACTGAGGCAAAGAGGGTGACATGACTAGCCCAGGGTCACACAGCTAGTAAGTGTCTAAGGCTGGATTTGAATTCAGGTCTTCCTGCCTCCAGGCCTGGTGCTCTATCCACTGTACCACCTAGACCATAATTATTCTGACCCCACTAGTGCAGTGAAAAAATAGACTATTTAAAGCCAGATGTTCAAATCCTGGCTCTGCCACCTTACCTGTGTGAATTTGAAGAAATCACTTAATCTGTCTGGACCTTGATTTCCTTATCTATAAGAACAAGAAGGGAGTAGGGCCACCCCTGAGGTCCCACATTCTCATGTTCCCACTAAGCCTTCCTATGGTGCTTCTCCCTCCAAACTTTCCATGGCTGGTTGTAGAGCCCAATAAATTATGCCGTGTAATTAGATAAAGAATATTCATTTTTCATTAATGATTGTAAACTCTCCCTCTGTTGTTGAGTTTCTTCTGTTTTAATTAAGCAGTGCTCCACAAAGCCGGGCGGGCTCCTCTACCGGCTCTCTCTCAGTGAACAGTCAGTCACTCAGCATTTAAAGAAGTAAAGGATTCCTTCCCTGAGTTAATTACCTCCAAATTAGCTTAATCACAGCTCATTTAAACTTACCTAAACAGCAGCACATGGAGCTCCAGGAAACAGGTTTCAACTTTATTTGTAAAGAGACAAAGAAGCCCTAAAGGTGACCCTCATCCTCCCCAGCCCCTCCTCCATCTAGGCCAGTGTCCTTGAAAACTGCACGGGCTGGAACCCAGAGCTGGGAACAGATGGTCCTTGGCCAGCAACAGACAACCCCAAAGTAGCAGCACCAGCAGCCGCCAAGGCTGCAACTGTCCCGACCCTGTCAGCCAAGGCTTGGGAGCAGGGCTGAGGACTTTTTTGCTGAGGCCTAAAAGACTCCAGAGCTAACCTTGCCCTCTCTCCCCTTCTCTGTCCCAGCTGAGGTGCTATCCAGTACAAACAAGTCCCAAATAGAGGGGTGTAGGGGGGAGGGTTGAGTGGGGCAGGAGAATGAATGCCAACCCAAGGAGTGATGGGGAAAGGGAAGGGTTGGTCATCAGACCATATCTGGGCTGCTGTGGCCAGTTCAGAGGCTACATTTTGGGAAAGACATTGACAAACTGGAGTGTATCCAGAGGAGGACAACCAGGAGAATGAAAGGCCTTGAGTCCATAACATATGAAGATTAGGTGAAAGAACCGGGGATGTTTCGCCTGCAGCAGAGAGGAATCAAAAAGAACCTAATCGAAGTCTTCCAAGTATTTAAAGGGCCATCATGGGGAAGAAGGATTAGGTTTATTCTGCTTGGCCCCAGAGGATAGAACTGGAAACAATGGGTGGAAATTACAGGGAAGCAGTTTTCAGCCCCCCATAATGAAGAGCTGCCTAATAATTAGAGCTGCCTAGAAATGTAATGGACTGCCTTCCTAATGGAGGCAGGTTGGAAAATATTGTAGAAGGGATTATACATCCACATAGCCATCACCAGAAGCCCTCCATGGTCTCTTCAATCCCTGAGGATCCAAAATTCTAGGAAAGAACTTAGAAAAATTGTATTTTGAGGCAAGGAAGCAGTCATAATGACAGCAATATTAATAACTGTGTTTCAAGCTTTTCAAAGTATTTGAGCTTCACAATAACCCTGTGAGGTAGGTAGTGCAGGTATTATTATCCCTATTTTAGAGATGAGGAAACTGAGTCTCAGAGAGCTTAAGTGTCTTGTCCATGATCATACACCTTGTAAGTTTGTGGGATCTGAACTCAGAGAGACTGCCTCTGAGTCCTCCATCCACTAAACACACCACACTATCATGGCATCTTCAGTTTCTAACATTCTGGAGAGGCTAAAGCCTGGTCTGCCTTGGGAAGAGCATTCTGACATTCCCTAGATGTCAGAAAAATGCAACTGAAACTAGGCTTGCAGACAATCACTGGCCCTAATGCTGCAGGCTGTAACTGAAAATGTTCAGGGCATTGAGTCAATCAATAAGCACTTATTAACTACCTACAATGTGCCAGGAACTAAGGAGGTACAAAGACAGGCAAAAATCAGTCCTGCATTCTAATGAGGGAGACAGTGTGTTAATAACTAGGTCCATACAAGATGCAAACAGAGTAAATGGAAGGAAATCTCCAAGGGGAAGGCATTAGCAGCAGAGATGACCAGAAAAATTCTCTTGTAGAAGGCGGAGTTTGAACTGAGTGTTGACGGGAGAAACCAGGAATCAGAGGTAAGAGGGCAGAGCACTATAGACATAGGGCACAGCCAATGCAAAGACACGGAGATGGGAGAGGGACCATTGTATGCAAGGAAGAGAAAGGAGACCCATGAAGCTGGATTTTGGAGTGTATGACGGACAGTAAAGTAAAAAACAAAAAATACCAGAGGGGTAGAAAGGAGTCAGGTTGTCAAAGGCTTTCAATGTTTACATCCTTTAAATGCTCAGATTGGAAAGTCTGAGATACAGAAGGAGGGGCCAACATTCCTATGGGGCTTTAGCCTTACAAAGCATGTTCACATCTGTTATCTCATTTGATCTTCACAAAAGCTCCATATTAATAACAACTGTTCCCTTTCATGTATCAAAAATGATTTTCAAATCCAATATCCCATTTGATCCTCACAGTCTCCCCATAGAGAGCACTTGATTTGGACTACAAGGACCTAGCACCATATTCCTGACTCTATTACTAACTACCTGTGAGATCTGGAGCTAATCACTGAAGTTCTTTGGGCCTCAGTTTCCTCATCTGTAAAATGAAGGGGTTGAATCAGAGGATCTTCAAAGTTCCTTCTTGCTCCAGGTCTACGATCCTAGGATGTTAAATAATATTACCCACATACTATAGAGGAGGAAAATAGGATACAGGGAAGGGAAGTGGCTTGTCCCAGGTCATACAGCTAGCAAGTGTAGCAACACAGGTCTTCTAATTTACAATCCAATTAGGACACTTAAGTTCAAATCCTGACTCTGGAAATCACCTTTCTTCTTAAAGTCTCCATGTCTTCATCCATAAAGGAGGAATCATGGGTACTAGATAATGAGCTAACCTTGGAATCACAAAGATCCCTGACTCATATCAACTCTGTGACCATATCAGTCAACATATTGACTCTTACTGTCACCACAGTTCATCATCCCTGGTGGCCCAATGCGTGCCATGTCAACATTTCCATGATGGCAAAACAGTGAGTAAAAGTCTACTCCCTCTCCCTTCCTTTGTTAGTGAGTTCAAAGATAGGGGAGCCACCCTAGAGACGGGCCAGCAGTGGGTTATCTCTTTCCCTCTTAAATTATCATATGTATAATCTTATCTATTTACATATTATATCCCTCCCAGTAGGACAGAAATGCCTTTCTCATTTTGTCTTTGTATCCTTAATGCCTAGCACCTCGTACACATTTGACAAAGCTTATTGAATTAGATTGGAATGAGTTGGATTGGATTGAATTGGGTTGGACTAGATTGGATTGGACCATAAGCAGGTCATTTAACCTCTTCATACTCTGGACAATGAAGACTAGAAATTAGATATCAATTGCTAACCCTCATGGGTGGAGAGAATTCCCACACCAGGAGCTTCCTAGATGGATGAAATTCACAGATCCAGACACACAAAAAACCAGCCTCCATTCTTGCTCTTCTCACTTCACAGGGTTATTATGAGGAAAGCACTTTGCAAACCTTAAAGTACCAGGAATTTGGGGGTGATCGCTATTATTTCCAAATTGCTTAAGCTCATTTACTTCTAGACCCTCGCTCAGCCCTCTTTTGCCAGCCTATCCTCTCTCACTTGCCAACTCCTGGCAAGAGTGGCAAACATTTTCAAAGACTAGGAGAGGGAGGGAGGGAGGTGAAAGAAGAGTTTCCCAAAATACACAGCAGAGCCCTACCCCCTTCTCCTGGTGGAGATGAATGACTTTGGCACATCCCACCCTCCCTCCCTCTTCTTCCACCCACCTACCCTCCCGTGAGGTCGGCAAGGGGTCGGCAAGGACCCTGGGAGCTGCTGGCCACTTTCCAGCCCTTCAGAGTAATTACCAAAGAAGGAAAAGGTGGTCTCACCAATGAGACATCCTATAATTTTGGCTGTCACTGCCTAATTGCACATGCCATACCTCCCTGCAGAGCCTCCCAGCCGCCCTCCCCTCCCTCTGCAGGCCAGCCCTGAATAATGTACCAGCTCTGAAAGGCTGCTCCTCTCTACCACTGCCTCCTGATGCCTCCTGCTCACTCTGGCACAATGTACCTGATGACAGCGGGGCTGCCTCTCCCTTTCTCTCCCGTCCTCTCGCCTGCTTTCACCTCCCTCCCCCTTCACTTTCTCTCTTTTTTAAAATTTCATAATCATCATAATTGTCATAATCACCCCCAGAGTTAAGCGAAGGTGCCTGGAACATTTCAATCAATTGAGGCGTGACCTAATAAAAGGGCAAGAAGAGATGAAGGGGCCCTGGTGAGGAGAAGGCACAAACACAACCACTCCTGTTCATACATGGGTGCATGCGCACACACACACACACACACACACACACACACACACACACACCCCTCCCGAAAAGCCTCAAGTCTGACAATTAGGGAGTCAGAGAGACAGGCAATTTTCTCTCCGCCCAGCAGAACAATAAGAGGAGACACATTCTGTGGGAGGGACCCTGTTGATCACCTGAAACTGCCATGTAATTAGCACCAGTCCACGTGACCAGGGACCAAAGGACAATGGTGGCAGCCCTGAAATAATCACAGCCGTAGAATGTCAGAGACAGAAGAGTCCCTAGAACATAAAACAAAGAAGAGGGGAGGGGAGTGTGCTTAGAAGAGAGAATGTCAGAGCTGGGAAGATCCTTAGAACACAGAATGTCAGAGCTGGGAAGATCCTTAGAACACAGAATGTCAGAGCTGG
>NW_020954553.1:12254136-12266178 GCF_900497805.2 Vombatus ursinus | reverse complement strand
AATGTCAGAGCTGGGAAGATCCTTAGAACACAGAATGTCAGAGCTGGAGGAATCTTAGAACACAGAATGTCAGAGTTGGGAGGGTCCTTAGAACACGGGATGTCAGAGGTGAGAGACCTTCATTCTCATCTAGTCTAGCACCTTCCTTTTACAACTGGGAAATTGCGCCCCAGAGGCACTGAATGACAAATAAATTCAGAAAGATTATGAGTGACTGAGTAGGTACTGGCTGGGTCTCCTGAACCCTGGCCAAGTATTCTTTCTGCTCTGTCTCCTCCAGCGTGGAAAAGGAAGCATGCTTTTCTTGCATGTGTACAGCTCTTCAAAGACTCCCATATCAATGCTCTCCCACAAGGACCCTGTGGTACCTCAGATTATTTTTTCCATTATGCAAACAAGAAGAGCAAAGCACAAAGAGGTCAAAAACTTGTCCAGAGGTCACAGAGCAGGTTAGTGTCAGAGCCAGATCTAGAACCCTTGCTGAGACTCCTCGCCCAGTGAGGTTCTCAGCACACCAAGGTCGAGGTGTCCTCAGCTAAGACAGGCAGCCTGAAAGCAGTTCAATCAGCTCTCCAGGCTGGTGCTCTTTCCCCCTTGGCCCTCATTAAAACCCAAAGAAAACTCTCCTTACCTGGGGTCTGAGCATCCCTGTGGTAGCTGTGCTTATCAGTCAGCTGTTCCATGGCATAGAGTCCAATGAAGCAGGTGTGTGAGAGCAGAGAATGAGAAAGAGCTATTCACAGCATTAGATTAGTTAAGGCCCTGTGCTTACTGCCAATGGAGACCATGGAACAAAACATAGGCCCTCCCCTCATACTGCTTACTGCCGGCCTTTGACTGGCTGAGGCAGCTCCAACCACATGCCTACACAACCCACCAAGGGTTACTCTGATGGTCAGATGGGGCAATTTCTGTCGCACATGAGGAGGCATCAGAGATGGTAGCAGAGTTCCCAAGGCACAACCAGGTTTTCAAGCAAGAGTGGTGGGTATCCTTGCAGTCTGTCTAGGCCACAGAGCAAAAAGAAACCCTAGAAACACACCAAAGAAGAGATGGGTAACAGGATCTGGGATCTGGGGGGTGGTGGCAAGAGAGAGGAGTGCAGTCAGTCTGTAGGCACAATACATGGGTAGGATTTTGACAATCAGAGATGGGATGTGGCTAAGGGCTGAGTGTCAGAGCTAGAAAACCTTGGAACATATTAGAGTTTAGCCAATATCCTAGTTTGACTGGAGCAAAGGGCAAAGAGGACAGCAGTACCAGCAGATAAGGTTGGACAGGTAGGATGAAAGCAGATGGCAGTGGGCCTTGAATGCTGATCTAAGATGTCTAGATTGGATTCTTTAGGAAATGGGGACCCAATGAAGTCTTTCAAGCAAGAGAAGTATATGGTGACAGCCTTGTATCAAGAAGATTGATTGCTCAGGCAATGGTGTGAAGAATGGAGTTGAGATTGATTTAGGATTAATTTAATTAATTAATTTCCTCTCTTGACAGGAGGCAGAGAGGCCAATCAGGAGGCTACCACTTAGGAAGAAGTAAAGAGAGCCTGATCTAGGGCAATGGTAGTGAGAGTAGAAAGGATAGGGGAAATGTTACCGACATTTTGCAGGTAGCATCCACAATGTATGAAATTTGACAAAAACCCGAGGAAAAGGGTTGCTCAAGAAGGAGGCATGATCAGCCTCGGGTGGGTTGTGTAGGCATGTGGTTGGAGCTGCCTCAGCCCGTCAAAGGCCGGCAGTAAGCAGTATGAGGGGAGGGCCTATGTTTTGTTCCATGGTCTCCATTGGCAGTAAGCACAGGGCCTTAACTAATCTAATGCTGTGAATAGCTCTTTCTCATTCTCTGCTCTCACACACCTGCTTCATTGGACTCTATGCCATGGAACAACTGACTGATAAGCACAGCTACCACAGGGATGCTCAGACCCCAGTCTTGATCCCGAGTCTTGGAGGAGTCAAGGAAAGTGAAGAAACTCCTTCTATCAGAGCAGGTAGGTGGAGCAGTGGATAGAGCACTGGCCCTGGAGTCAGGAAGTCCTGAGTTCAAATCAGGTCTCAGACCAGACACTTGACACCTACTAGTTGTGTGACCCTAGGCAAGTCACTTAACCCCAATTGCCTCAACAAAAAAGAAACTCCTTCTACCAATGTAGGTTAGCACCTTTTCTGCAATTTATAATTTTAGAGCCCAGAGAAGTTAAGTGACTGCCATATATCCATTAATAAATCAGAGGCCAAGTCTTCTAAGGTCTTTCTGACTCCAAGTGTAGTACTCTATCCTCTATACCAAAAGGAAGGAGGGAAGGAAGAAAAAAAGGAAGGAAGGAAGCCAGCAAGCAAGGAAGAAAAGAGGGAGGGAGGGAGAGAAGGAAGGAAGGAAGGAAGGAAGGAAGGAAGGAAGGAAGGAAGGAAAGAAGGGAGGAAGGAAGGGAGGAAGGGAGGGAGGGAGGGAGACAGGGAGGAAGGGTAATGGAGCTTAACTCTCTGTTAAGGTCTCAAGCTACTAGAATTATCAAATCATAAATTATGGCTGACTGGCTGACTGATTCCCATTCAACTTCATGCCTTCACCTCTCTCTTCAGCCTAGGGGGACAAGCCACCCTTACTTGGGCTCTAACCTGACCCCACATTTTCCCTGGTTCACCTGTTCATGAGCCTCACCAATGAGGCATGGAGGCAGAGGATAGAACACAGCCCCTTAATGTTCCCAATTTCAAAATACCACATCACTAACTCCAGGCTTCCTCCCTCTACAAAACAAAGGGAGGCATAAAGCACTTGGGGAAGGCAGAATATTGTCCCTAATGGAGATGAGAGAGACACCACCCCCAGCTCTCGTCTCCCAGACCTGATTTGCTACCCAATTATCCAGGCACACAATCTTCCATGGCGCTGGGAGAGGAAGCCGCCTTAATGGAATCAGCAGCTCTTCCCTGCGACAGAAAGCAGCAGAGCTTGCCCTTGACTGGAGGGAGCCTTTCCCTCCCTTTCATTTCCTGGGTACATGGCTTCACTCTCAGCTGGAGCTGGGTGGTCCTCCCAGTAAAGAGAAGGAGACGCTGGGACTAGACTGTCCCTGGAATGAAGCACCAGCCCTGGGCGGGGGCGTATAGGTGGGGGGCAGCTGCGTGGGAGGGAGGCAGCCCCAACGCTGGAAACCTCAGTAACATCGGAGCTGTGAGAGCTCATGTCTGGGTGGAAGACTGAGCATTTCGGGATTGCAGAGAAATGCCAGAGGAACAGCTGGCCTTTTTGAAAGCATTTTTTTTTCTTTTGCGGAGATGAGAATAGGCTCTGTATTCCTGGGGACAAAGAGAGGAAACTTGCCAGACTGGGAAGCACCTGCTATGTGCCAGGCACTGTGTTGGAATCTGGGGACATAAAAACAAAAAGGAAATAGTCCTTGACGTCAGGGAGCTTACAGTCTACAGGGGACAAACAGGATACAGAGATCATAGGATCTCGATCCAAAATAGCCAGTGCTGGATAAGCACCTCCTCTGTGCAGAACCCCAGACCACGCTTACCATTTCTAGAGAGACAGAGATAAATAATGCATGGTGCCTGGCTTCAAGGAACTTACAGTCTAGCAGGGACCGCAGGGCTCCTGGCCGAAATAATGCTGCTCTAAAGATAAGGGACTCAAGCAGACATTATCCCGGAGTTCACCAGTTGTTGATGTCTTTTAAATGACTTTCTCAACCGGGTTTTTGGAAAATTCTAGGAGAGAATCTCTTGTCTCCATAGCAATGCTGTCTAGGCTTGGAATCTGGGAACTCAGGGCTACACAGGTAACTATAACATAAAACTGAACATATTAAGTGTACAGAAGAAGTGCTGAGTGACAAATTAGGTCCAAGGAAAGAGAAATTACTTCTTTTCATGGCAGGGGTAAATGGGAAGGGAAAAGGGGGTGTACCAGGAATTTAGGAAGTCTTTACAGAGGAAGTGGCATTTCAGCTGAGCTTGAGGAGAAAAGTGTGAGAGGAAATTAGTAACAAAGGTATGTTGGCAGGAGAGTGCAGGATGAGAAGGGGGAATTACAAGTCATCCAATGTGGCCAGGGAGTAGTGGGAGATAAAATAACCAGCTGAGGCCAGTTAGAGCCAGAACATGAAAGGTTTATAAGCCAGGCTGAGGAAACAGGGAGCCATGAATGTTCTTGAGCTGGGAAGGGGTATGGTTAGAGCTGTATGTATTAAGGATAGAGCACTGATGGCATGTTCAGGGTAGATCAGAGGGAGAGAGTCTGGAGACCAGGAGACCAATAAGGAAATTATTGAGATAGTCCAAGCAGTATGAATCCCTAAACTCGGGTTCTGGCTATAGGATTAGAGAGGAGGAGACAGAAGTTAGAGGCAGTTCAGAGATAAATTCAACTGGACTCAGTAACTGATTGGAAGTGGACAGTGAGAAGAGGAAGCTTCAGAAAATTGTGAGGACCCGGTGACTAGGAGGAGCAATGGTAACTTGGACAGAGCAGGGTTGGTGGTAGAACCTTGGACAGAGCATGAATGGTGGGATGATGATACAGTCAGTTGACTCAAGTCAACAAATATTGATTAAGCACCTGCTATGTACCAAGCACTGCCTTAGAAGCTGGAGTACAAAAACAACAAGAAATCATCCCTGACTTCAGGAAGCTAATAGTCTACAAGGCACAAGCAGAATGCATGGAGATAATAGAATCAGAGATCTAGAGTTGAAAGGGACTCCAAAAGCTCTCTAGTCCCAGCCCCTTGTAATCAATAAATACAAAACATATGTAAGGAAAATACCAAGGAATAGGGGGAAAATAACAATTGAGGATAAGGGAAGGCTTCCTGTGGGAGGTGACGTTTGACCCATGCCTTTAAAGGGAATGAGAGATTTCAAGAGGCTGAGATGAGGAGAGAGAATATTCCAGGAATGGGGAACAGCCTATACAAAGGTGTGTGGGCAAGACATGTAATGTTGTATATGGGGAACAGCAAACAGGCCAGTTTGGCCAGATTGTGGAATGTAGGAGGGGGAGTAATCTGAATTAGTCTAGAAGTATAGGCTGGAATCAGATTGAGAAGGGCTTTAAATCCAAATAAAGAAGTGTGTGCTTTATCTTAGAAGCAATCGGGAGCCACTGAAGTTCCCTACTGGGAAACGGGGAATTTACAGGTCAGACCTTTGCAAGGTGAGACATCCCCAACTTTTCAATCCAGAATCCCAAAGATGAAGATAAAGTATTTGGAGTGATACAATGTTTAAAGGACATAACCTCCCAAACAGAGACGTCCGTATAGATTCCCATAACCAAGAACTTCCTCACCCTGGAGAAAAAAAAAATTGCAATTTTCCCTAACAGAGAAATTGTCAAAAGTGAACCAAGCTACACACTCCCAGAAATAGGTCTTTTCTCTGCCAAACCAATAAATGAAGATTCTATTCTCCTTTTCAGAGTCAGGGTCAGCTTACATGGGAGGGGCAGGGTCTAGGATGCAAGGGTTAGGGAAGAAGCTGGTGAAGCTATTCAGTAGTAGCTTAAGCAGCTAATCAAGATAGAAGGCTTGGGCAGTTGGCTTAGAGGCCTCTTACTCTGGCTAAGTTTAGCTTCAGACATGTTGGGCTTGAGCAGCTCACTGCCATATCCCATCTCTAACATCCCTTAGAAGCAAGCATCCAGATGCTGGGTAGTACAGTGCCTAGAACACTGATCTGGGAGTCAGAAACCTTTGAGTTCAAATCCAACCTCAGAGCCTTACTAGCTCTGTGACCCTGAGCAAGTCACTTAAACTCTGCTGCCTTGGTTTCCTCAACTGCAAAATGGGGGTAATAACTGGGGCTGCTGTGAGTATTAAACAAGATAATATTTCTGAAGTGCTTAGCACACTGCCTGGTACATAGTAGGTGCTTGTTTTCTATTCCCTCCTCCCTTCCCCTATCTTTGATTGCATACATTAATAGGGAGCTCACTCCCTGTTAAAGCAGAGCATTCCATTTTTATATGACTCTGATTGTCAAGGGTTCTTTGCATAGAAACAAAATCTGCCTCTCATAACTTCCCTCCACTACCCCTGTCCTGTACAGTCAAGCCGAATGTCTAATTTACCCTCTTCTATGAGACAGCCCTTCAAATACTTAGAGAGGGACTGCTAAGCATGGCTCTTTCTTAAGTCTTCCCTACCCCAGGCTAAACATCCCCAGTTCTTTTAATTCTCATGGCACAATTTCAAGTCCATTTCCCATCTTGGTCACTCTCCTCTGGACATTTTCCAATATGCCAAGGTCCTTCCTAAAACACAACATCTAGAACAAAGCATAAATCTCCAGGTGGGGCCTGACTGGGGCAGAGAGTTCATCACCTCCCTCAGCTCAGACAATTCTATATCTCAAAAGTTCCTTCCTGCAATATATTTATTGAGGAGGAAGAAGAAAAGGAGATTTGCAAAGCATTTATTTATATTAATTCATTTGATCTTCACAATGACTCTGTGTAGTAGGTATTATTATTATTATTATTATTATTACTATTACTATCCCTATTTTACAAATGAAGAAATTGGAATTAAGAAAGGTAAGTGACTTGCTCAGAGTCATACAGCTAGTAAGTTTCTGAGGTAAGATTTTAACTCAGGCCTTCCTGCCTCCAAGTCCATCACTCTAGCCATTGTGTCACCTACGAAACCAGCTTGGGAATATTCAACATTGTCCCTTTGTGAGGCTTTTCCATTGTGAACCAATGGAAAAAGCCTCATACCAGTGGGGGCCAGGAGACTTGGATTCTCATTCTCATCCTGCGGCTATTTCATTGGGTGACCCTGTGCTGTCCCCTTCCCTACTCTAGGCCTCAATGACTCCAATCTGTACAAGGAGAGAGGTTAAACAAGAAAGTCTCTAAAGTCCCTTGCAGCTCTGACATTCTAGGATTCTGTGAAGAGAGGGAGGGGCCATGCCCCTGGGAAAGGGTCCCCAGAGCCCTGCTTGCTGTTCCAGGCCGTGCTGATAAGTAGCAGTAAACGGAAACAAAAGATGAAATATAAAAGACGTTGGCGGCCATAAAGAGAAAAAAATAGCTCAGCAGAAAGCGGTGAGCTGTTTATCACTGGGCTCCTTCTTTCTCGTGTCTGCAGAAGTGGCTTTTTAAATGCACTCAAATTCATTTGCATCCACACAGCCCTTCTTTTATGTTACTCGGGGTTGCCAAGAAGATCAGAGCTGGTTTTAAAGACATTGATAAACCATTTGTACCCAGGGAATAAAAGTTTTTTGGGGAATGGGGGAAAAAAGTTTTTTTAGAAAATAATCCATTTTGTCTGCAGAGTGATGGGTAAGTGATTCTGCAGATGTATTGGATTCATAAAATGAAGTGAAGAGTTTGGTTTAAATGTGCATCCTGCAGATGAGATGAGCAGTTCATTCATTTTGCAGCTGAGTGGAGACCTTAAAGTTTCCAGAGAGAGTGACTGAAGAAACTGCAAAGGCTTCCAGCCATCCTGTACGTGAGCAGAGGGTAGGGATGAGGGGCTCTGCCTCTTCTACCCAGTAGATTTCCCTCAGTAAGAAAGATGGGGCTGGGAAGAGTCTCAGAGCTCCACTTTCATCCTCAAGTCCAGCCAAACCAGTTTTTGTCAGTGATCCCTGCCCTTGGAAACTGGACCAGAGTAGTCTAGATTCCTGAATATTAACCATGGACCATACCTAGATGAATGAGACCCTCACAAGAAATCTCTGCTCTCCCAGAGTAGTTAGGCACTGGACCTGGAATCATGAAGACTCAAGTTCAAATCCAGCCTCAGATATTTATGATTTATGTGACTCTGAGTCAGTCATTTAACTTCTGTCTGCCTCACTTTCCTCAACTGTTAAATTAGGGTAATAAAAGTATCTACCTCCCAAGGTTATTGTGAGGATCAAATGAGATAATATTTGTAAAGTATACAGTGCATGGAGCATAATAAGTGCTTAATAAATGTTAATTTCCTTCTTGCTTTCCAGAGACATAAAGGAAAATATGCGTTTCCCCTGAAGTGCTGATTCAAATGAAAACAAATGGGAGGGTATGATGGAGTCAACCAGTGGCTTCTGCAGGGATTCAGCTCCCCAGGTCACCAGGTCTTATCCTGCCTTCCTCATTCCCTTTATGCACAGAAATACCATTCAGCCCTAACTCTCCAGCAAGATTAGAAAGGGGCTGGTCAGAAACACTATCACCAGAGATTGCTGGGGTGACTCTACCTCAGACAGATCAAGCTAAAAGTCAACAGCCCCACAATTAAGCATCCTAAATTAAAATGAAGGGACCCACTTTCACAGGCATAAAGTTTCACCTTCCACCTGAACTGGCATCCAAAGGGTAGTCATAACCAACCTGGAAGAGATCTGGTTTCTTGTCTAGAATGGATCCTAGAGTCCAAGTTCAGGGTCAAATACACAGCAGAGAAGGAGGAGTAAAGGGCTCTCTCCCCTGCATGATACATCCACAACCATCAAGTCCTGTGGATTTCACCTTCACAGTGTCTCTGATTTGCATCTACATAGACCACCCTTCATGGTGGTTCTTCTTTATCCCCACAGTCACCTTCCTAGTCCAGTATGTCTTACCTGGACTACTATAATAACTACCCACTGACCTCTTGACTCCAGTCTCTCCTCTTCCTATCTACCTTGCATAAGCTACTAGGCTCATCTTTCTAACATTCAGCTCTAAGTCTTCTGTTTAGAAACTTTCAGTGACAGCCCAATGCTTTCTAGATAAAATACAAACCTCTTAGCCTAGCATTCAAGTGCCTCCACAATTTGGCTCCAAGCAACCTTGGCAACCCTACTTCACATATCCTATGGCCCAGCCAAAAGGGATAAATCACTCACCCCAATCTATCCTGAGCTTTCAGGTCTCCCAGTCTGCTCACACTGTTCCCTACAACAGGAATGCCCTCCCTTTCCCACTATGATCAATACCTGTTGAAATCTTATCCCTCCTGCAGGGTCCCACTCAAATGCTACCTCCTTTGTAAAGACTGCTCTGACTGCTGTCCCACCTCTAAACTTCAGTGGATGAGAAAAACAGGAGAAGCCAAAGCCTTGTGTAAGTCTGTGTATGCATGTGTTTGTGGGGTCAGAGGGCGAGGATGTGATAGAGGCCTGCAGAGAGAGTTCAGAGGAGGGTGATCACTTCTTACAGGGCTGGATCAGAGAAAGCTCCCAGCAAGAGGCATTTGAGTTGAGTTTTGAAGGATGGATAGGCTAATAACAGTTTTTTAAATTTTTTGGGGGCTAATAACATTTTGACAGGCATGGGAGGAGGGACCAAGCATAAGAAAGGCAGGAAGGCAGAAATGTGCAGGGCAGGGTCAGGGAACAGTGAGTCATTGGAATGGGCTGCATTGTAAACTCTTGGTAAGGGAATTGTGTTAGAAGGAATCCCTACAGGCTCCAGCCCCAGGACAGGAAGCTCTTGGGCTGGGTGAGGAAATAATTCACACAGTGACAGACTTTAGAGGACTCTCTGGAACAAGGGAATGTCAATCTTCAAGGAGCCCTCCTTTTGAGATAGCAGGAGAGGGCAGTTCCTAGCTCTGGGTGGGTTTGAGTCCCTCTGGACTTGTTTTTTAAGACATCCGCCAGGTAAAAACCATCAAGGGGAGTGAGTTTTGGTCAGGAGCCCAGATCTCGGGGAGGGGGAGGGGGCACAGCATAGAGACAAACCCAGTAAGACATCTGCCCATTTCTTCCATGGAAATACTTAGAAAAATCAGTTTTCTAAACACAAGCATTTAGCTGATAGAGTGGAACCATGAAAAGCTTTCAGAGACACAAGGGGAGAGACTTGTCCCTAGGTCCCTCCAACACAGGGTACAGGAAAATGAGACACTCAGACTGTGCCTGTGAATGTGTCTCCCCCAGGACTACAGGAGCTGAAATTAAATTGGAAATAAAGTAGGTGCTGATGTCCACAGCCAGGCACGTGGGCTTTAGCACAATTCATCTTGTAGCTGTCAGAAATGCCCGGCAGCCCCACCCTGGTGCATTGGAGCGACAGGCTGAAAAATAGCCCCAGATTCTGCAAATGGAAGTAGCTGTTAGAAAATAAACCAGGGCCTCTGTTTTTGCTTCCAAAGGTCCCCTCAAGTTGGATCCCTGGAGTTGTATTGTTCCTAGATCATGTGCATATATATACTGAGTACTTTATATCCAGGCATGTATACAAGGTGTATGTAATGGGGGGAGGGACATTGTGTATATCCATAGGCATGTATGTGATGCATGAGCACACGTATCACTGGTATGTGGATAACATGTACATATATGAATATACGTTTATGTGTCTGAAGTTACGTGCACACATGGTCTGTAAAGTGACATATGCACATGCCTGTGTACAATTGATTTGATATAAGGGGGAGGAGAGAGTGCATAGTATGTGTATACTTGTGCATGAATGTGAGGAAGGTGAGCATGTGTAGGAACAAATCATAGAACATTGAGCATTAGAGCTGGAAGGAGACTTAGAGATATCTTGTCATCCCTTTCACCCATACCACCCCCTGCTTCATTTCACAGTTGAGCTCCAGAGACAGGTGCTCAAGGTTACCCAGAGTTAATGGCAGAGCTGGGAATCTAAATCCCAGGTTCTCCCCCATTTCACTGGGAGATGGAGTGTGTATATGTGTATAGTTGGGTCTCTAATCATAGAATCACACGATTACAGAATCTGAGAGTTAGAAGGTACCATCTCATCTTCAGGTACCAGATGCCATAATGAAGACTGAGTCAATGAGTTGAATCTTCCTTTGCCTGGGTTCCCAATGAACTACAGAGTCAATGGTACCCTTCTGGTTTCTAAAAGGTGGAGCTGAGGCTTCATGAACCTCACCAAGTCAGTAGAATATGTCCTAGGTCCCTGGGAGAACTACCAGCAAGAGAAATAGATGAAGTATGAACCACAGACACTTCCTCAGGTATATCTACTCATTCTCTTAGTTCCCTAAGATGCAATTAGTCTGGGCCTGGTGACTTGAACTCATTAGGTATTCTCTTACTATCTGTCTATGTGTCATGCTTTTGCAATTCCCTATCAGCCATTTTTGTTCTGACCTTTACAATTCAAAATTCATTCTTCTTAGCACAGAAAACAGAAGCTAATCAAGATTTGAGTAATTCTGCCTTCTCTATATAATCTGTTGTCATCATTCCATCCATTCCAAGCAGTGGTCTTATTCTTTATTTGATTCTTCTCTTTCCCCCAATATAGCTTTTTTTAAACACCTTTTTATTGTGCCTAGGATTCCTTTTCAGCCCTATCTCATTTTGTGCTTTAGCACTCCTGACACTATGTTCATAAAAGTATGCCACACTTTCTTATTTATTTTATGTTACTTGACTCTGTTTTCATCTTCTGTATATGTGTTTTTAACATCTAAGTTGGCCATTGAGTTCTTTGTAATATCCATATTGGTCTCTTTAGACACTTTCCATTTTTCCTCCTCATGGGAAATGTTTCTTTTTGTATCTTCAGAATTTCATTGTTGAATGCTTCGCATTCCTCTTGAGATGAGAATCACACCATATGAGATTCAGCTGAAATAAATGGAGATGTTTAACCAACTAAACTAAAGAGACAACTTGGTTGGACGTGAGAGCTATAGCTTCAAGTATTTGAAGAGCTGTCATATGGAATTAGACTTAATCTGCTTGGCCCCAGAAAACAGAACAAGGAGCTATGGGTAGAAGTTGCAGTAAAGCTGAATTAGGCTTACTATATGAGGGGAGGAAAATTTTATAACAATGAGGAGTATTCAAAAGTGGGATGGGCTGTCTCAGGAAAGAGTGGGTCCCCCTCACTAGAGATCTTCAAGCAAAGGCTGGATGACCACTTGTTGGATATGTTGTAAAAGGTATACCTGCTCAGGTTTTGGTCTAGATGGTCTCTTGGGTCCCTTCCAACTTTGATATTCTATGATTCTAAGATAGCACTGCAGTCAATACTGTCCTTTTCATGTGAATGCCCAATCAACCTGGAGAAGAGAAGAGAAGAGAAGAGAAGAGAAGAGAAGAGAAGAGAAGA
>NW_020954553.1:12179898-12254126 GCF_900497805.2 Vombatus ursinus | reverse complement strand
GAAGAGAAGAGAAGAGAAGAGAAGAGAAGAGAAGAGAAGAGAAGAGAGAGAGAGAAAGGAAGGAAGGAAGGAAGAAGGAAGGAAAGAAGGAAGGAAGGGGAAAGCAGGCAAGAAAGAAGGAAGGAAGGAAGAAAAAGAAAGGAAGGAAAGAAGAAAGAAACAAAAAAACAAAGAAGGAAGGAAGAAAAAAGAAAGAAAGAAAGAAGGAAGGAAGGAAGAAGGAAGGGAGGAAGAAAGAAAGAAAAAAGAAAGAAAGAAGGAAGGAAGGAAGGAAAAAGAAAATGAGAGAGATGAGGGAGGGAGAGAAAAAGAGGAAATGAAGGTTAATGATGGCACAAAAATGTACAGCAAATGAGAGTGGGATAAAGTTCCTTCATTTCTTGTGTTTCTGTACCCCACCCTCATCCAATCATACATTTCTACACCATCATTAATGGTCTCTTGTCTTGGAAAAATCCTGGTCCACCTGCCTTTCTGATTGCTCCTGTACCATGTCCTCCATGACTCCTTCCTGTTCTTGTATTCCCTCTCTGTTGAGTATTCTGTCTCCTTAGTTCTGTCTTAGAATTCCCTGCTGTCCAGCCTCTTCTAGAAAGCTCATCCAAACTTATACTTTCTACCATGACTCCTGAGCCACTGCACATCCATCTTCCCTTCCCATGGCCAGTCCAAGACTACATAGTTGTCACAGGATCATATGAAGCAAAGGTCTCCTCGTCCAAGTATTGGAAGTCCTCCCTTGACTGTCTACTTCTGTGAGTTAGAGTATCTCCCTCAAACTGAGGCCCAAAGATGGTAAAGAACCTGCCCAACATCACACAGTCTTAATCAAGATGATTCCAGGTTGCTTCACCTACCTAAAAGCAGATGTGATTCAGAATATATTTCAAACAAATAACTGATTTGAATGTCTCAGTTTCAACTTGGTCTGAATGTAGTGGAAAGAACACTAGACCTACAGTCTAGTCAGAGGACCCAGGTTCAAATCCCAGCTCTTCCCCTGACACCAAGTCACCTGTGTAACCTCAGACAAATCACTTCCCTCTTTTGGCTACAATTTCTTCATTGGTAAAATGACAGCATTGGACTGGATGGCCTTCAGGGTCCCCTTCCAAGTCTATGTCCCAGTTATATGTTTTAAGAACCCATCCCCAGTCTTCCTATTCTATGTTCTAAGGTTGCTTCCTGTTCTGATGTTCAGAAATCTAAGACCACTCCCAGATCTAAACTTATGGCCTAAGGGGGCTGATTAGTGCCCAGCCCCACTACATCCTTCCCCTCACCCTGTTCCCCTCCCACCAGCACCAACATCACAAATGTCAACTTAAGGGAATAAGTTCCAGTTCCTGGTACCATAATGAGAAAGATTTCATTTTTGCTCAACATCAAAAGACTGCTGGGAGCGGCTGGTGTGAGGAGAGGCCTGTTTTCTCCTTGAGCAGAAGGAAGGATGAATAGGAGGTGCGGTGAGTTCATGAATAAAATCGCTTCTATTTTTGTGTACATTTGGTATTGGCAGCTGTATAGCCACAAGATTTATGTCAAACACAGCCAGGGAAAGAGATGCCAGTTACTGATGAATCTCAATAAGATATTCTTCTTTTGATGCAAGGGGCGGAGAGGAGGGGAAGCTGATGTTTAAATGCCTCATACAGCTCTCCCCAGAAAGAAGGATACAGCAGCATGGGGTGGTGGAGGGAGCCTTGCCCTCAACAGAGAAGCTGATCTCAGCTTGGCTCCAATTTCAACTTGATACCCAAGCTCAAAAGGATCTAGAAGTGACCCTAACAGTCATCTCCTCTCACTCACTCACTTTACAGATGAATAAACTAAGGCTAAAGAGGGGAAAGGACTTACCCAAGGTCATGCATGACCTAAGGAAAGTTAAGAAGTCATGTTCTAAGAGTGTAAGTTGCAGAGAAGGTACCACTTCTTTGGTTAGGAAGTTCCTTACCCTAGCTCCCTATATTGATGAAATCATAGGTCCAAGGAAAAAAAATTCTGGGTCATAAGATTTAGAGCTGAAATAAACCTTAAAGATCATTGAGTCTAATCTCTTTATTTTACAGATGAAGGGACAAGCCACTTGCCTAAAGTGCCACAGATAAGTAGTTACCTTGGAATCAGAGAGCCAAAGAATTTTATAGCTAGAAGGGACCTTAAAAATCATCTAATTCAATTTTCTAAGATAGAGTATTTCAAATTTTTCCCACAAGCAAGTTCTGGACCTGGGTCATCCTGTCCTCTTCTCCCTGGCCACAAAATGCCAGGTAGCACTTACACATACTCCCCTCATAGCTATAGCTGGGGGTGGGGGAGGGGAGGAGAACAGTGCTATTATAAATAAGAGAATAGGACTGGGAAGGAGGAGGGGCAGGTGGAGGCCCTCAGAGAGCTCATTAGAAGGAAACATCCTTCAACTTGTACCTTCTGGTCTCCCAGCCCAGCTTCTCTCAAGTATTCAACCACAGGGAAAAGAAAAAGAGGAGCTAGAGAGATATATTTATTTATATGAGGCATTCTGGACAAGAGAGAGTTAAGGAACCAAGGGAGGGCAGGACCGACAAGGTTGGGGACAAGTAATTATCAGAACTAGATAGACAAAGCCTGCTTAGATTTCCTGGACTGAGACGTTGCTATCTGTTGCTAGTGCTAAGGTCTTAGCTTTGGGCTAGGGCCCTGTCCATGGTCCTAGAGGGATAGATTTCCCTCCCCCCCCAAGTATCAACTGACCCAGAAAGGGAAAGAAAAGAACCCCCAGGATCAGCCTGACAAGCTCCCTAACACCAGTCAAGACAGAGGATGAAGCTTTACTTCTGGTAAAGAGCCCAGAGGGTCCTCCAGAGGGTGGAGTAGGGGTCCTAGGTCCAGGAGGACTAAGTTTTACATCGAGTAAATGATATTCAATTCAATTCAACAAACATTTGTCAGGAGCTTACCTTGTTCCAGGAACAAAACCAGGAAAGAAAGAAGAAAAGGAAGGAAACAAGCATAAGTGGCTGCAATGTGCCATGAAGAGTGCTAAACATTTTCAAATATCTCATTTGATCCTCACAACAACTCTGGGAGGTACGTGTTATTATTATCCCCATTTTACTGTTGAGAAAACTAAGGCAGACAGAGTTTAAGTGACTTGCCCAGGGTCACATAGTTTGTAAATGCCTGAGGCAGGATTTTAACTCAGGTCTTCCTGACTTGAGGTCCAGCATTCTATCCACTGTACCATCTAGATATTAGGTAAACATATAAAAATGAAAAAAAAATCCTTGCCCTCACAGAAGGCACAGAGGCACAGAGTGTCTAATTAGGGAGGGGGATAATACACACAGGCAACTATAATACAAGCTGAGAGTGGGGTGGGGTATCCAGATCTGTGACTTCAACAGTTTGAGGAACTCCTGGTATGGAAATTCCTTCCATCACTGCAGATCAGCAATTCATCTGTTACTAATAGTCTGAGCAGTTAAGTGATTTATCCATGTCATAGCTAGTATGTTCCAGAGTTTGTATGTGAACCCAGGTGTTCCTGATTCCAAAGTCAACTCTCTATCCACATTGTGACTCATAATATGTTAGAATGCTAATGATATATAGAAGAAGGCAGAAAAGATGAGAGATACGAGAAGGAAGAGCTCATTTCTCTCTATTATGAGTAGGGTAAGATACCCATGAAGCAAAGATAGAGCCAGTTGGTGGGGTAGGCTGGGGTTGGGGGGGAGAGGGAGGTGAGCTCTCCAGGATACTGGGCTTAGTCTCTTCCTGGGGCTCTATCTAACCCTCTAGGGCAGAACCCTTTTTCTATATAGCCTACTTGCCATATACTTGTATATCTTGTGGTTTTAACTCCCCAATACCAGCTGCCTTCCCTGACTTTACCCCCCCCAATCTCAATCATTTCTTATGACAGCCACAAGCAGAATCCTCACCCTACCACACTCTTATTTGAATGTACTTTTACTAATACATTGCTTAGCTCTAGCTGGGGACCACCAGCCTGGTTCCCCAATCAGGTTCCTGACAGCTTGGCTATCGATGGTGATTCAGTTACAGATGAGGCCTCCCTCACAGTGACATAGACACTGAAGGAGTCAGACTATTATGGGACTGCTTTTCCAAATACAGATCAGGGATATGCTGGGACAAACCTATGAGGAAAAGGCATTTCAGACAGAGAAGATATCCTGGCTCAGGAGCAGAAAGGATGTCCACATGGGGCAGGGGGAATCTGTTGAAGCCTGCCTAGGAGGCTTCCTTTCAAAAGAAATCCTTGGATGGATAGTTTGGAAGGTGAGATTGGCAATTTACCAAGAGTTTCTCTAATAAAAGATACACAATAGGGAGACTGAAGCTCAGAGACCACCATAGTGGAGGAGAATCTCAAAACATATAAAGCCAAATTAAACCAGGAAGGTGATTACTGGGCAGGAGAGGCCATGGTACAAGATTTATAGAAGAATAATATGAAGAATAATGATTCTGGAATAAAGTTCCTGGAAACTAAGGATCTAAGCCATAGAGGAGTCAAGTAGGGTCTAGGGTAGTGGATTGAGCAACTGTCTGAACACTGGGAGATAAATATTTTATCTGTTCATCATTTCAATGAGTAGACATAACTTTAATGCAGCAGGTGGTTCCATCAATAGGGCTTGGCACATCCTTGCCATTTACAAAGCCAGTAGGACCATGGCCAGGAGGTCGGGTCTCAGGGCACAGTGTCCAGGCACTCCTGTTCCTCTTGCTCCCTCTCAGAAGTGTCCAATCAGATGACCAATGTCTGAAGATCACTCCAGTGCTGACTTAGGTAGGCTGAGCTAAACTGCTTCTGGAAGAGAAGTCAGTCAGTCAGTCAATAAGCATTTATTAGCATATTAGCAATTAACACCCATCTCTACTAACAATCTGATTGCCCTTAGGGCTATGAGAAGAAGAGGGAGCTGAATAAGCCTTCACAAATGCTTGTGAAATGGAATGGAATAGAATCAAAGTGCTGGGCCTTACCTTCACCCACCAGCTCAAAATCTTATCTACAATATTTAAGGAGCTTAGAAAAATGTTGAAGCCAGTAGCCAGGCAGTGGCTGAGCTAGAGGAGAGCAATTTTTCACTGAGTCCAGGTATAAGCCTGCATGATGAAGATAATTGTGAAACCTCCAGTTCTCTCTGAACCAAGCCAAAATGGACTCAAAAGTCAGAGTTAGGATTATAAATGAGGCTTGTTAGTGGAAGTGGGTTCTCCCAAGGACAGTGAATGGCATATATGCCAGGGACTGGGAGGCTGGGCCAGACTGTTCTTTTCCCGGGGTGGGAAAGAGCTAGGGGCTAGGATTAAAAGACCCTCTATCTTGTAGTCTGGCCTCCTATAGATAGGCCAGCCTAAAGGATATTGAAATGCATTACTTCTTAGAAGAAAGTCTCTAGTAGAGTGTCCCATGCATTTTTTCTTGGGTTTGCTCTGCTCAATATTTTTATCAATGACTTGAATCATGACATGTGTAGCAAATTTGCAAATGATGTGAAGCTGAGGATAGGTGTAGATAGCGCATTAAATGACAATCAAGATCCAAAACAATCTCAACCATACTAAAACACTGGGGCAAATGTAATAGTATTAAATTTTCTTGAGGGTAAAATCCTACATTTGGGTTCAAAAAATCAACTATATGTGTATTAGGAAGAAGGAGAGCTGGACAACAATTCATGTGAAAAAAAAAACCCTCAGGTTTTTAGTGGTCTGCAAGATCAATATGAGTCAGCATACAACATAATGGCCAATTAAAAAGTTTATAAAATCTTAGACTACAAAAAAAAAATAGTGTCCACAATGAGGAAAGATATTGCTAGTACAGCAGATACTACTATTCTCTGTTCTTGTCAGTTCTGGGTTCCACATTTTAGGAAAGACATTTACTGACAGAAATATGTTTGTGAGAGAAGGAGTGACAACCAAAACGGTAAGAGAACTCAAAATCATGCCCTACAAGGTTTTGTTGAAACAACTGCAGATGTTCAACCTGCGAAAGAGAACACTGACTGGGCACATGACAACTGCCTTCACATTGTTAAAAGTCTGTTATGTGGAAGAGGGCTTAGCTGTCTTCTTCTTGGCCCCAGAGGGCTGAACTGAGAGCAATGGGCAGAGGGTGCCCGGAGACAGATTCTGGTGTAATACGAGAAAAACTTGCTTACAATAAGAGCTACCCAACAGTGAGATGAGCTACCTCAGTAGGTAGATAATTTCCCATCATGGAGGTCTTCTGATAGAGGCTGGATAGGCAAGGATGCTATAGAGGAAATAGATGTTGTTATAGGTAAAACTAAATAGTCTCTGAATTCACTGCCAACTCAGAAATCCTATGATTCTGAAACAACAAGCAAATCAAATGTGACCTTGGCCAAGTCATTTTCTTCTCTGCACTTGTTTACTCCTATAAAATAAGAGGTGGTAGAATAGATACTCTCTAAGGATCTTCCCAGCTCTAACATTCAGTGCTCTCCAGTTTTAAAGGCATTGGGTCACAGACAAGGTTGACCAGGATAGGGTCTGAGGGAAAAAGGATTCAAGGAGGTCATTTGTTTGGGGTATTTTTTCCCAATCAACTGGGGCAGAGAGCACTTTCAAGATGCTAGATAATGAGTTTCAAACCAGCTGGCCCAACTGGTGCACACTTTGCTGCTCCCTCCAGAGTATCCTGATGATGGGCATAAGGCATCCATCTGCTGATCCCTTCATAGTGATCCCCTCCCAACAAATACACTCCCTCTCTTAACAACAGCTCTGGCCATATGGTGTACCAGGCACAGGGACTCCCGGTTCAGGGGTTCCAGGTGCAGATGTCGCAGATGACAAGAGGTGGCAAAAATATTTGTCTGTCACAACCAACAGAGCCATGTAATATATGCAGTGCGCCATAAATAATTAAACAGAGGATGGAAGCAGGCTTAGCCTCCCCTACCCTCTAAGCCCTGAGATCCTGGAAAATGTTTGTACCTCATGGAAACTCAGAAGAAATGGATTTTATGTTACTTTCAAACCAAAGCTCTGGCCTGGTATGAAATAATGTCACATTGTTCTCAAGGGTCATCAGGAAGCTTATGTGGCATTGCTGAGTATGTGGTACTATGGAAATCAAAAGTGAAGGATATTGGCTCTTGTCCTCAGGGAGCTGCCAGTCAGAGAAAGGAGGTATAGCCCCAACCTAGGAGGCCTAGATGAAATCACAGCAGATGTTGATACGTGTGCATTGCTTTGTTTCTGTCACCCAAGCCCCTGGTACTCTTCCTTATGTCTACAATCTCAGAAAGGTAGCTGTCTTCCCACTCCCCATTTTCTTTACCACAAAACACTCCCAGGACAGCTTTCTCAAGGGCAGCAAAAGCTACTTGCCTAAAGGTGTGAAGAGAAGTGGAAAAACTTCATCTAGGGCAGTAATGACAGGTACAACGAATAGAATCATAGTCCGACATTCCCCAGCTTAGAAAACGGTTCTTGCTAAGGTCCTTAGGCTGGATACATCTATTCAGATTATTTTGTCCAACCCTGTTCAAAGAAGCTTCCCTAACCCTGGAAAAATCACACCCTTTCTGAGCCTCAATGTCCTCAAATAAAAAAAAAATTGGAGAAAAGTGACTAAACTATTCATGCCTTTGACCCAGTGAAAGTAATAGGCCTATAACCTTAAGGAGGTCAATGATAGTAAGTTCCTACATATTACACAATATTGATGACAGCATTTTTTGTAGTAGCAAGTAACTGAAATGACTGAAAAAATTATGAAACATTAGTGTTGTTATTGTTCAATCATTTTTCAGTCGTGTTCAACTCTTCATGACCCCAGTTGGGGTTTTCATTGCAAGAATACTAGAGTTGTTCGCCATTTCCTTCTCCAGCTCATTTTACAGATGAAGAACTGAGGCAAACAGGGTCACACAGCTAGTAAATGTCTGAGGACAGATTTGAACTCAGGAAGACTCCAGGCCCAGCACTCTATCCACTGTGCCACCTTGCTGCCCAATGTTAGTGTAGTGAAATATTATTCTGCTGTAAGAAATTATATATATATATATATATATACATATATAACGTAAAGAATTCAGAGACACTTGGGAAGATATATAAACTGATACAAAGCAAGACGCATAACTAAAAGAGTATACACTATGACCACAATAACATCAGGGAAAACAAAGTGTATAAATATCAAAACTCACCTCAATGCAAAGACTAATCTTTACTCCAGAGGACTCCCTCCTTCCACTAGAGAGGTGGAGGACAACAGGTACTGTTTAAGATTTTTAAAAGCATCATTAAAGCATTGAATATAAAATGAGGGGGTTGGAACTCTATGTGCTCAGTCTCTTCTAGCTCTAAATCCAATGAGAACTATAGTTCTGTGACATAATTCCAAGCTGCTACTGAAGTTAAATGAAGCCCAAAATCAGATCTAGAACACACGTCAGAAGCCATCCAAGTCAACCAATATCTAAACAGGAATCCTTTCTACCACATCCCTGGTGAGTGGTCTTCCGGCCTCTGCTAGAATATTTGCAGAGATGGGGAACTCAGTGCCTCCAGAGGTGGCCCGTTCTACTTTTGCACAGCTCTAAGCAGTAGGAGGAGGTTTTTTACTTACCTTGTGCCTAAACTGTTGGGTCTAGAATTAAAGTCTGAACTCCACATGGGGTCAGACCTGAGCTGAGGAGAGCCAAACTGTCTCTCCCCTCATTCTGCAGACCAAAATCACATTAGCTTTAAGTGTTACTGTATCACCCAGTCGACTGACACTGAGTTTGTAGCCTTACCTTTTCTCTAACTACCCTCTTTCTTTCAGCCAAGACTCTTGGCTTTCCCTTTGATTTATTGTTTATTCAGCCACAACTATGTGATCTCTCCCGGAGGAAAGAAAGAGGTATCTGTTTTGATATTAGCAAGGTACCTATTCACATTCATGGAAAATACCAGCATTATTTCACTCAGATAGCAATAGTGCAGTGAGAACACAGTGCCTCTAAAACCCCTGAAGGGACACAGAACAAAGCAATGGTCAGAGAATTTGTGGGTTAACCAGAGGAGGCTTCCTAGAGGAGACTCCCTTCAGAACCTGGCTATGAAGAAGGGGCAAGGGCAGGAAGTAGTGGAAGTAGGGGAGGGGGGTGTTTCCAAGGTAGGATTTGAATCCAATACTGAAGTTACCAAAGTCTAAAGTTGGTTGCCATGGGACAGCTCTCTCCCTAACTTATGTCTAAGCTGTCTTCATAATAGAGAGGTTGGAATATTACCTGAGGCACAAGAAAACTCCCCTCTGAAATTCCTGACCCAGAAGGGAACAGTCAAGGTAAAAAGAAACAGGTGGTATAGACTTGTCTGTACTACTTAAGGATATCACATGGAAGGAAAGGAGCCAATATAGACAGAAAATTCAGTGAAATGAGTGGTATCTGAATCAACAGCATGATATAGCCATCAAGAAGGCTAAATGAAGGAAAGAAAAAAGAAAGAAGCATTTATTAAATGCCTACTATGTGCCAGGCACTGTGCTAAGTGCTTTACAAATATTATTTCATTTTATCCTCACAACATTATAGATACCATTACTCATTTTACAGTTGAGGAAACTAATGAAGACAGTGCCTAAGTGATCTGCCCAAGGTCACCTAACTTGTAAGTGTCTGAGGTTGGATTTGAACTCAGGTCTTCCTGAGCCCAGGCCCAACACACTACCCACTGTGTCACCTAGTTGCCTCCATTGAGCCTATTAACTGTGTTGAGACATATAGCATCCAAAAGTAAAGAGATGACTATTCTGCTATACTCTGCCCTGATCAGACATCATAAGGAGTCTGTGTTCAATTCAGGGAATCACATTTCAGGAAGGACATTGATAAAGAGAGTGTCCAGAGGAGGACAGGATGGTGAAGACAATCAAGTTCATGCTATATGAGGATTCACTAAAGGAACTGAGGATGCTTCTGGTGATATAGAGACCCTCAAAGCCAATGTGATCTTGTGTTGCAGAATGAGAAAGTTTGTTTTGTTGTCCTCAGGTCACTGACCCAACGTTTTAGGAAGGACACTGACTGTCAATCAGAAGCATGTCCAGAGGAGGGTGAGCAGAACAGTAAGGAACCTGAGATTGTGCTGACTTAAAGAAGAGAAAGCTCAGAGGGGAACATAATAGCCATCTTCAAGTAGTTGAAGGGATGATTAGACTTGCTCTACTTCAAAACTAGGTGGGTATTGTTAAAGGGGAAAAGGTAAGATTCAAGGAAGGAAAACTTCCTAACAATGAGAGTTATCTTAAAGTGGACTGAACAGCCTCTAGGTCCCCCTCACTTGAGGTCTTCATGCAAAGGCAAGATGCCCATCTCTCAGGGGATAGGACTACATGGCTTCTGACCCTTCTGACTCTGAAATTCTGATTCTGGGGTTTCAGAAGGACAGTAATCCCTTGGAGCCATTTAGGGATGCCGCTTCATTTGGGGATGCCAAGGAAGTCTGCGCAAAGCTATGAGAAAAACACTCACTTAGCCATGTAAGATTTACAGGGAACTTGATATTCCCAAGGAAGCAACCTTACTTACATCATCAGACTCCTGTAGGACCTACTTCTTATGTTGGATTGGGGGTGAGGAACTGCTAATGCTTGGAGGACTTGGGATATGGCAGTTTGTTAACCTTATTTTGCTAGCTAATGTCTAGTTAATGATGGCAGCAACTGTTGTACTGTGCAGAGAAGGGAGCAAACCTGTTGAGAGCTGATGTGTCATGGGAAAGTGAAGGAGCTTTCACTCCTGACTTCATCTCTGAAAACTGAAATTTCTTCTCCCATCTCAGATTAAGTTGTGAGTGTTCTGCCTCCCTTCGTGCTAATTTGCTGAGCTGTCATTCTCGGGCCATCTAGCTAGGACATAACAAATAATGAAAGCCATCACTGGCTAGCCCATGACTGATTGACAGTTCAACAAGCCAGTGACAGTGGGGAATAATGCATTCTGGGGGTGCATTAATATAAAATTCCCATACATAGTCCTGAGCGTCAGTGAATTTTAAGGAAGTATCTTGATAAGCCATAGTTCATCTATTCATTCTACTTGGCTAGTCAAAATTATAGCTTAGATTTTCCTTCACATGGGAGCAGGGAGTTCAGGATTGACCTCTCATTGCTCTTCTAGAAAGGTAAAGGTAAAGGACTGACTCTTCAGCTTATTA
This sequence comes from Vombatus ursinus, assembly GCF_900497805.2. Classification (NCBI taxonomy): domain Eukaryota; kingdom Metazoa; phylum Chordata; class Mammalia; order Diprotodontia; family Vombatidae; genus Vombatus; species Vombatus ursinus. The sequence continues at coordinate 12,242,921 of NW_020954553.1, read as the reverse complement.
ACTGTGACCTTGGATAACTCACTTCATCTCTCTTGGCCTCAATTTCCTTGTGTGTAAAATTAGAGGGTTGGACAAGATGACTGAGGTCACTTTCAACTCTCAACTATGAGCCTCTGATCTTTCCCCCTCCCTGAACCTGCCCCACCTCTCCCAATTTCCATATTTCTGTTGATGACATCACTATCCTTTCAGACACTCAGACTCAAAATTTCAAAGATGACCTTTTCCTTCACTCTCTGCATAAAAATAATAACTGTCATTTATATAGCACATTAGGGTTTATAATGCACTTTATATCCATTATCCCATCTGAGCCTCATAGCAACCCTATAAAATAGAAATAAGGACGATTTTGTTGTTGTTGTTGTTCAGTCATGTCTTACTTTTCATGACTCCATTTGAGGTTTTCTTGGCAAGGATACCAGGGTGGTTTGCCATTTCCTTCTCCAGCTCATTTTACAGATAAAGAAACTGAGGCAAACAGGGTTAAGTGACTTGCCCAGGGTCACACAGCTAGTAAGTGTCTGAGGCTGGATTTGAACTTTGTTTCTTCCTGACTCCAGGCCCAGTGCTCTATCCACTGTGCCACCTCACTGCCACTATGAAGATTATTATCCCCGTTTTACAGATAACAAAACTGGGGCTCCAAGAGGTTAAATGACTTGCCTACAGTAATAAAGCTAGAAAGTATCAGAGGAAGACTTCATTTCAACTCTGGTCTTCACAGCCCCAACTCCAGCACTCTATTCACTATACTGTACCATGCTACCTGTCTAGATCAAATCAGTTGCCAAGCTGCAATCCTGCCTCCTCCTATACCTCTTATATCTTAACTACCTCTTCATCACTCCCACTCCCACCACCCTCATTTGAGTGTTTATCACCTCTCACCTGAACTATCATAATCACTTTCTAACTGATCTCCTTGCCTTCACTCTCCCCATTCTATTCCATCTTTCATGTAGCTGTCAAATTAATCTTCCCAATGCACTGTTCTGACCATGTCACTCAAGGACCTTCAGAGATTCCCAGAAGCCTAATAAATAAAATATAAATTCCTGATGTTAAAAGCCCTCCACAACTTAGCTCCAATCTCTATATCCAGCCTTATCTCACACTGCCCCCGTCCTTCACACACATTGCGTACTATCCAAATTGAATTACTTACTGTTCACCGATCTCATCCTGCCCATTTCTTCTTCATCTCTAGCTCTTAAAATTTAAAATTAGGGAACCTAACATTTGGTTGTTATCTTTTGTTCTCGAAGAGGACCAACATGACATCACCATGCTACAGTCAAATTTCAATGTGTCTGACTGTGGCTGATAAGACCAATACTAGCTCGGAATGTTCTATCACAGGTCGGGCACAAATAGTCTGTATGAACATTCGGGGTGGATTCTCTAAATCCGCTCATCTTGAGTTTCTTTTGAACTTGAAACTTAAAATTTTCCTCGTCCTTAAAGGCTCAGCTCAGGAGACACGGCCTCTTGCACACCTCCTCCATGATACCCCCAACTAGAAGAGATTCTCCCCTCACATTTGCCTGAGCATGTACTCGGCTGCATCCTGTCTTGCCAATACTGGCCAAAAAGGGAGAAGATCACCCAAGTAAGAAGAGTGGGTAAAAGGATGTGGCTCAGTCAAGCAGCAAGAGCAAGTAAGCAATACCACAAGGACAGCCAAGGGTATTGGCATTCACCGTCTCTGAGAAGAACCAAAGACAGTGTGGTACAGTGGGAAGCATCCCGGATTTGAAGTTAGAGGATCTGAGTTCAAATCCCAGCCCTGCCATGTGTAACCTTGGACAAGTTACTTTACATCTGTGGGCCTCAGTTTCCTCATCTGTAAAATGAGGCAGTTAGACTAAATGGTCTCTAAAGTCCCTTACAGCATTCTGATCTTATTATCATAAGGGTTAAAGTGCATTGGGAAGAGATTTCATGAAGGATTTCTAGAAAGATATGAGGAGACAACAAGCATTTATTGCATTTATTAAGTGCTAGGCATGGTGCCAAGTGCTTTATAAATATCTCATTTAATCCTCTCAACAACTCTGAGAGGTAGGTGCTATTATGGTCCCCATTTTACAGCTGAGGAAACTGAGGCAGAAAGAGGTTAAGGGTAATATAGCCAATAAGTGTCCAAGGCCAGATTTGAACTCAGGTCTTCCTGACTTCAGGTCCACTGTGCCACCTAAGTGCATTGCATAGAATACATTGAATAAAAAGGCACAGATAGGTTACAATCTACCCTGGCAGAAGGAGCATGTAATTTCATTAATAGCAAAGCCAGCACTTTGCCTGGACTTCTCCTTCATCATCATTACATTTTATATTACCCCATATTTATTTGTGTGCATGGCCTTCACCCCTTTCAGACTGCAAACTCCAGGAGGGCAGGTCCTGTATTGAGCCAATCTTTATAACCCTAGTTGGGAGCACAGAGCTTCATGCATCGTCACACTTAGTAAATAAATGTCTGCTGAGTTGAATTGAAAATGTCCTTTCTTGCCTGGTTGTTTCTGTGCGCTCCAGGAGGCTGGAAGGACTGATCTTGCTAATTAGGAAAACGCATTAAGAGCATGACTTACAGATGGTTCTAGAGACTGCACGTCTCATTTGCATTGAGCTGTTATCTTATTGATTGTGTTAAATTAGGAGATCGTCCCACTGTCTGAGACACTCCGCCATAACTATGAAATCAGTTATTATCGAGAGGCAGCATGGGCCCCAATCGCTCTTGAATCACCCTTCTGAAGGCTGCCAGACGACCCCTGATAACTATAGCTGAGTTTCTACTAAAAGCACAGGCATCAGCAGAAACTGCCTGGTGATTCTCATTGGTACCGGGTCTGGTGAACTCCCTTTGTGTATGAATGTTCACTTGAGTGTTCACTCATACACATGAGCAGCAGCTCTCTGTGGAGCCCAAGGACAAATCTTTCTGTGTGACCTTGGGCAAGTCACTTGTCCCTTGGCCTCAATTCCCTCACCTAGAAAATGAGAAAGGTAGACAAGATGGTCCTTTCTAGCTCTAAAATACTACGAACCACCAGGCAGAACAGGGACCAGGTATCATAGCTCTGCCCCAGCCCCAGATCTTCCTGGATATTTTATATCTTTGTGGTAAAGGAAGTGAGGTGGCACAGTGGATAGAGCTCTGAGCCTGGAGTCAGAAAGACCCCAGTTCAGATCTGACCTTACTAGCTGTATCTGGATGAGTCACTTCACCTCCATTTGCTTCAGTTTCCTCAGATGTAAAAAGGGGATAATAATAGCACCTCCCTCACAGAGTTGTTGTGAGGATCAAATGAGGTGATCATTATAAAGCACTTGGCACAGTGGCCTAGCACGTAATAGGCACTATATAAATGTTGGCTATTAGAAATATTATGTGTATCTCCATCACTTAGCATAGTGCCTGGCACATAGGAAGCACCATGTAAATGTTAACTACTATTTATTATAGTATACAAAGCTAAAAGGGGGCTTACAAAATCAACTACTCCACCCTCCTCATTTTATAGTAAAAGAAATTATCTGAGAGAGAAGTGGCTTACCCAAGGTCATACAGGTAACAAAGGTGAAATTAGAACCCAATTCCTCTTCCTCAAAATCCAGAGTTCTTATCATTACATTGGACCAACCAGGTCAACTCCTCTTCCCTTTCCCCATCCATTCGGGAGTATAGGGGCCAGAAAACAGAGCATCATTTTACATAGAGCAAAAACAATTAAGAGAGGAGATAGAGGCCACCACAGCTACCACATATCTTGGTACAGGTGTGTAAGGAGGTTTTTGTCCTGCTCTGTAAATATAAGAAGGAAGGGGAAGGAAAAAAATGGAAGGGAGAGAAGAAAGGTTAGGGGGAGGAAGGAAGAAAAAGGTGGGGAGAAAGTGAAAGGGAGAGGGGACAGAGAGGAATCACAGTTCTCCTTTAGGATGATTACAGGGGTGAGCTGTGATGAATGGCTGTAACCTGGGAAGGAAGACAGCAGGCACCTCCAGGCAACTGGTCACCAGCAGAAGGAACCAGCAAATTCATCATTTGGTTGTCAGAAGATGACCTCCAGCTGCCTTTGAGGCTGGTTTTTACTCCCAGCTCACATGGGAATGGGCACTGCCAGCAGTGGGCATCATCAATGACAGGACCAACTCAGGCAGTCTTTCTACCTCCTACAGACAGGAAGAAAGTGATTAACTTAGTGCTGTGGACCATGAGCCCCACATCCCCTAAAAGAATGGCGGAGCCCTTGAGAGGTCCTGGAAAACTACAATGTGTATGTCCCATCTTCCTCCTCCTACCCCTGACAAAAGTGTAAATCCTGTGCTTTCAACACTGGGATCCCCAGCCTGGGATGGCTGAGTATCCTGACAGATGCAGCTTTAAAGCTCCTTCCCTCCACTGGGTTTAAGCAATGTTTCTGCTGCAAAAATTTTATGAGGATGAAAGAGTATAGAGCAGTTGTGATTGACTGCATTGGTAGAGAGAGTGAAAAAGTCCCTACTTATATACTGCTATAGAAAATACTTTACACACATTATCTCAGTAAATCCTCATTAACAGCCCTGTGAAATATACAATGTAAATATTATGATGCCCATTTGACAGATGAGGAAACTGAGGCTTCCAGATAAGAAGCAACTTGAAGAGGGAAGGTCATGATGACACTTGTGCTACCTATCTCACAAGGTTATAGCCCTGGAGAATTGTAGTTTCATAGTCACAGTAAATGCCAGAGCTAGGACCCAAATCCTGGTCCTTTGACTACAAACTTTTCCATTGCACCATTCAAGCAAGTGAAACCCTGAATCCAAAATGATAAAAGATAATAGGATGCAGGGAGGTGGGTAGTGTGTGGGAGAGGGGAGACCTCAAGATGTCACAGATCTAGGGTGGACCTCAGAAGCTATCTAGGCCAACATTCTTATTTTACAGATAAGAAAACAGAGGCCCAGGGAGGTTAAGTAACTTGTCCCAGGTCACACAGGTGGTAAGTGTCAGAGGCAGGCTTTGAACCTCAATCTTCTTACTCTCGAGTCAGTATTCTTTCAACTGCATCACACTACATTCTTCTCAACAGCAAGAATCTAGAAAAGTAGGTGGAGCTGTTCAGGTGATCTGGAAAAGTGTTGATTAGGCATGGAGCTCCCCCCGGTCAGTCACAGAAGCTGAGAACTGGAAGGCACTGGCCTCAGAAGGCATGTAGTACCACTTGTCCCTGAAGAGAGCTTCCCTCTACAGCACTCCTAACTAGTGGCCATCCAGCCTTTACTTGAAGACCTCTAGACTAGAGTAAAGGCAGAGTGGGTTGAGTAATTCAATAAGATCCCCCCACTCCTCCCTTTCCTTTCCTTCCCACACCTCCTGGACTAAAATAAGTGTATGCCTCAATACATGGTGCAATGTGTTCCGATTGAATCAAATCAAAGGAATTCCAACTAAGTGTGAACGGGTCTTGACCAACTTAGATGTCTCTGATGAGCCATTGGAGAACTGCAGTGATGGTGCATAGGATAAGTTTTATATTGGCTGAGGAAACTTGGTCATGTCCTAGTAAATTTGGGGGGAAAACATCTTTGCATCAAATATCAAGCTACTTAAGAACTGAAGGTATTTGAGAGATGGGTGTGAGCATAGTTTTCCAGTAAAACTGATGAGTAGGAAGGGGCAACTAGATGGTTCAGTGGATAGAATGCTGGGCCTTGAGTCAGGAAGAGCTGAGTTCAAATCTGGACTCGGAAACTTACTAGCTAGTGACCCTGGGCGAGTCACTTAACCTCTGTTTCTTTAATCCACCGGAGAAGGCAAATCGCTCCAGTATTTTTGCCAAGAAAACCCCAGTGACAGTATTGGTGCGCTACGGCATGCAGGGGTCAGGAAGAGTCAGACGTGACTGAACAACAACAATAAAGGAAGGATTTGGGAGGAAAGGAGAATCCCTTGGCTTTGGCTTTGGCTAACAGTACAGCAGAACTAGATTCAATGGGGGAAGGCAGACTCAGAGCTCCACAAGGAACCCAACAAAGAAATTACACCTTGCTTAAGGGGAATATCTCAGAAAGTGGCGAAAAGTACTTTTATCAACCAGGCACTGTCAGATAATCCAATGCTACATGTGCTCCCTAAACTCAAGCACATTTGATCCTGGACTCTGTATGTGCTTGTGGGAAAGTGTGTCACAGAAATGGGGGAGAGGTTAGGTTAGTTGAACCAACCATGCTTTTTGTACAACCTTAATGAATACTCCTTCCTAAAAGATACTTCAAGCTGGCTGTCTAAACTTATTTTTGACTGATCATTTTGGGGGGAACCACACTGGTAGGGACCCTTAAAAATGAAATAAGCATTTTTATAGGGTCTACTTTGTGCCAGGCACTGTGTTATTTGCTTTACAAATATTATCTCATTTGATCTCACAACAACTGTGCAAGATAGGTGTTACTATTATCTCTATTTCTGGAGGCAAACAGAGGTTAAATAACTTCTCCAGGATCACACAGCTAATAAGAATCTAAAGCCAGATTTGAACTCAGATCTTCCTGACTCCAGGACCATTGATCTATCCACTGTACCACTTAGCTACCTATATTATACGTATACATAAGCGATTATAATGCCAGGAAAACACCCTCTAACTTCTCAATGTTACCCCTAGAACCCTGAGAGAATGTCGTAGCCCCATGCTGCGGATCTGATGAGATACCTTCCCCCATCAATGTTTTAAAAACATGTTCAGTCTCTCAATACAGATAGACAGCTTTCTTTTTTTTTTTGTCCTGTGATGTCACCAGTTTGGGGGATGACCACTGTGGAAATTCCCTCCATTGATGAAGATCAACTTTTCCATAACTTATAGTCATAGAGTGGCCTGGTACACTGAGAGGTTAGGTGACTCGTCCATGACCACACAGCTAGTTTGTGTCACAGAAAGAACTTGAAAACAAGTCTTCCTAACTACAAAGCTATTTCCCTATCCAACAGAAGTGTCAAACATGAGGCCAAAGCCCTCCAAAGTGCAGTGGAACCACATTAAAATATAATTGGGAAATGTTTAACAAAATACATAAAAAATACAGTAGAACATAAACAATGTTAACGTGATTTTCTAAGTCAATATGCAGCCTGCAGGGATCCTCATATACTATTTGGTGGCTCCCTTTCAATTTGAGTTTGACACCACCATCTTATACATGACTTTTGCTCATTCATTCATTCTTTCATTCATTCATAAAGGAACCTTAAATATCATTTAACTCTCTCATTTATTTCTGAAAGCAAAAGCCAGTGGTCTTTTAACTCTTTTAATATGGCAACAGAAAGGTAGGGGATGGAAGATGGATGATTGGTAAATTTGAAAGGACTAAGTTCAGATTGAGTAGGACCATGGTTCTCTAAATAAGCTGAGAGCTAGGAGTACCCTCAGACAGGGAAAGGGAACTTAGTAGGTGCCCCCCACCAAAAAAAAAGGAGATATAGCTTTGAAAAAAAAAAACAAGTATCTGCTTTTGGCTATTGAAGGAAACTAACAGATTCCAAGGAAAAATGTCATCTGCTATTAAAGTCACATGGCTACTAGTGAAACTGGGCCCAGAGCTGAGCTTAGAATGATAACAGTGTAACTTGCAAACAAACAAAAAATAAAATAAAATAAAATCTTAAGGTGCACTAATAATAACTGCTGATTTTGCAAGAACAAAATTAATGCAGCTAAGATAAGAAGGAAAATTGTGGATCAGGAAGGAAAATCTTTGTATGAAATATCTCTGATAATGGTCTGGTATCCTAAATATGTAGGGAATTAACACAAATATATGAGACCAGGGATAAATGGTCAGAGGATGTGAACAAACAGTTCTTAGAGTTTCAGACTATTAACCATCATATGTAAAATTGTTCCAATTCACTAATAGTAAGAGAAACATGCATCAAAAACAACACTGAGGGTTTTACCACATACTCAGCAAATTAGTAAAGATAAAAATAGTGAATTTTGGAGGGGCTGATAAAGACAGATAGATATACACATACATTGCTGATGGAGCTGTGAATTTGGTTAATCATTCTGGAAAGCAATCTGGAATTATGCTAAAAAGTAACTAAAATGTCCATACCCATTGATGCAGAGATCTAATTATTAGGCAAATACTCCAATGATGCTAAAAAAAAAAAACAGAAAGAAATGTTCCATATTCACCAAAATGTTCACAGCAACACATATTATGGTAGCAAAGGACTGAAGACAAAGTAGGTGCCCATCTATTGAATTTAAGTTCTTTGAGGGCAGTGACTATTGCAATGTCTATATCCCCAGCACCTCACATAGTGCTTAGCAGATGTATGATAAATGCTTGTTAGCTGATTAATTGCCTTGGTGGGATAAGTAAACAAATTGTGACATAAATGTAATGAAATATTGAACCAATGAATATGAAAAATTCACAGAAGCATGAAAAGACTTACGGAAAGTTAGGCAGAATGAAGTAAATAGAACTGGAAAAACAATATATACAAAGGCCACAACGAGAGACCAAAAATTTTTAAACGAAACTATCGTGCAATTATAATGACCAAACTTGGCTTTAGAGAAGAGATGAGACAAATGCACTTCTTCTCTTTGTGAGGGAGTAAATGTGTGGAATATTGGCTAGATTGTCAGACATAAGTGAAATATGTATAGCTAAGTATTGACATCTCTGAGCTATGCCACCCTTCCCAAGTCACACTTTCAGATTGGGTCTCCAGATTTTCTGTATTCTGTCTTCCGTGGATCTGAACTGTTATGACTATAGCTCACAAAATCGTGCTGGTGTACATACCTATAATAGTCAGTCAGTAGATAAAATGAACTCAAAGCAAAGGCATTTACTGAGATGGCACCATGAGAACAATAATAACAAAACATTTCCACTATAGGCCTAGGGAACACTCTCTCACCACTACACAAAGAGCCAATGAGAACAATAGATACAATAATAAAAGATACCATTGGAAAAGCATACACTTAGGGAATATTGCAGTTAAGATAACTGAACCTCTGGTACCTTAGGGCCCCCATATCCTTTCCCTTCTCATGATATTCTTATGCTGTTTTCCTTGGGTGCAGCATCTCTGCTGGGCAGGTCACTGAGTTGGGCTCCCTGGGCCTGTTCTTCTCCGAACATAACTCCCAATAGTCAGGGCTGTCTTCTCAATTCCCAGAGCTCACACCCCTAAGAGCTGTCTTTTGCACCAACTGCCCACTAGAGAGTGTGTCTGGTTTTTTTTGCTTTTTAAAAGGCCACTGAGGGGTATGGCTCATTCTTCAGCTAATCAATAGCTAGCTACTTTTTAATTCCATCAAACTTGAGTGGAGAGCTTCACACCTCATAAAGGAGAAACAAGACAAAGATATTTTGTTGAATATCTCATTATATCTGTTACCTGTCCCTTACCCCTTCTGTAACTTCATCAACTGGGGGCACAAAAGGGGAAAAACCAATTGACCAAGGGATTACTGATCAACAATCTATCAACTACCTGCTACATATCAGTTGTTTTTGCTTAACTACTTTTTTTAATTTATTTTTAAATCTCTTCTACCAGGGATAGCTCTGACTTTAAGTGAGGCAGCGCCCATTCAGTGAATAGGCCTCTTTAAGAAGTAAGTCAAGGGACGGGATTTTTTTTAATTAAAAAAAAATCAAACTGGGAGGAGACCATCAGGGTTGCTGACCAAAAGAAAAACAGTTACTATGTACATTCACTCTGAGCCTGGAGGGTCCAAAAAATAACCTTTAAGTGGTACTTGGGCAGAAACCTATTGTCCAAACCATGAGATAAAGAGTGAATTGGGTTTAAGGCTTGGTCTTCGAGAAAGAAATCTAGCCAATGAACTCCAAGTTAACTAGGCAGCTTTCCACCATCAAACTTTACCTTCTTCTGGGCAGAACACCCTCAGGTAAGGGGAGAGGAGAGGGGAGAAGAATAAGGGGAGGAAAGAGAGGAGAGGGCAAGGGAGGAGAGGAGGAGCTGAGTTGCCCAACTGGAACTGGCCAGCTGGGTCCCCATTTAGGCAGCTCCTACTACTTGCAGGTTGTAGTTCGTCCTTCATTCTGGAAGAGGACCATGACATCAGGGAGATGATGACATGACTTGCAATTGACTTTGATTTGAATGAGGGAGGGCTGTGTAAAGTCACCAGCCTCACTTTCTCCTCCAGAGCCATCTGCATCCAGTGGTCAGATATCAATCAGGAAAGACCTTAGCTTAAAAGGGCTAAGGTCTCCCACTACATCCTTGGTCATCTCCAGTCATCTTGATCAATATCTGGCCACTGGACCCAGATGGCTCTGGAGGAGAAAGTGAGGCTGGTGATTTTGCACAGCCCTCCCTCACTCAAACCAAAGTCAGTTGCAAGTCATGTCATCATCTCCCTGATGTCATGGTCCTTTTCCAGAATGAAGGACAAACCACAACTAGGGATAGCTCCATGAGTAGCAGAAAGGATATATTCAGAAATAAAGGGATGTAGACATGAAATGTATCAACAAAAAGTTAAGAAAAAAATAGTCTATATTTACAACACTCTAAGGTTTCTTAAACACTTACATTATCTCATTTGATCTTCAAAACTACACTGTGAGGTAAACAGTGGATTATTATACCCACTTTATAGAAGAGGAAATAGAGTTCCAGAGATGTTAAAGAATTTGTCCATGTAACACAGTCAGTAAGTTCCAGAAGAAGGACTCAAAACTAGATTTCCCCTTTCTCCATATTCAACTTTTTTTTTTACTTTTTTGGTGAGGTAATCGGGGTTAAATGATTTGCCCAGGGTCACATAGCTAGTAAGTGTCATGTGTATGAGACTGGATTTGAACTCACATCCTCCTGACTCCAAGGCCAGAGCTCTATCCACTGCGCCACCTAGCTGCCCCCATGTTCAACTTTCTTTCCTTCACACAATGTTGGCTTGTTGTATAGAGTCTAGAATGAGAAAGGTGATTGATCCTATTGCACTCCACCCCTCTCAAGCCACATCTGGGGTACTTCGAGAAGCTCTGCATCCATGGTCCAATGGACATGCTCAAGCTGGAGTGTATCCAGAGGAAGGCAGCCAGGATGGGGAGGGCACTGAAGTAACTCAGGATGTTTAACCTGGAGAAGAGAAAACTTTGTGGGGACATGATATCTGTCTACAAGTATTTTAAAGGTTGTGGAAAAGAAGAGAGATTAGACTTGTCCTGCCTCAGGGCAGAACTAGAAGTAGCGAACAAAAGTTTCAGAATAAGAGAATAATAATTCAGCTCCATGACAGGACAAAGTTCCTAACAACTAGAGCTGTCCAAAAGTAGGATGACTGCCTTGGGAGGTGACAAACACCCTGTCCATGGAGGTCTTCCATGTACGTTTGATGTCAGAGTGGTTGCAGAAGAGATTCCTATTAAAATTGGCATTGGACTAGATGAGGTCCAAAGTTCTGAGGTCCTTTGCAGTTCTGAGATTCTCTGTTTTGCTTTGTTTTTGTTTTTGCTTTTTTTGGTGAGACAATCAGGGTTAAATGACTTGCCCAGGGTCACATGGCTAGTTGTGTCAAGTGTCTGCCACCAGATTTGAACTCCTCCTGACTCCGAGGCTGGAGCTCTATCCACTGTGCCACCTAGATGCCCTAGCTCTGAGATTCTCTGAATAATACATGAGGGACCCAAGCTTACCCAAGGGGTAGAACCAACCTTTGAAACTGAATTGGTGAATATGCTTCGGGCAAACTGATTGGGATAGGCCAAAGAGGAATGGTGGGGTAGCGGTGGGCCAAAGAGGAATGGTGGGGTAGCGGTGGGCCAAAGATCAGGCCACGGGCTGCTTATAGCCCTTGGGCCACTTTCAGCAAGCCAAAGGATTTCTGGTGGCCCCTGAAAAATTTAGAGGAAAACATCCTTTGTATGTAGAGGAAATCCTTTGGTGGGCCACAAGTTGTGCAGTCCTGCTATAGATAGTACCTGAAAGGTGAAGGTGGAAGCTGTGAAATCAGGGCAGGATGACCCAATGCCCGAGGGAAGGAACTTTGGGACCATTCCACCTAGGGACCAGGGACCAGAGCATATCAAGTGAGACTGGCCAACTGTAGAACAGAAGTCTAGCCTAACTCAAAGAGTGGCTTACACATCAAGAGCACGTGACTCAGCAATATTAAGACAGAAATGGGAGGTTAATGTTTTTTCAAGTGAGGAGCAATTTCACAGTTATGCTCATATATACAAGATGTCAGAACTAAAAGGCTCTTAGATATCATCTAGTCTTACCCTATCATTTTACAGGGAAGAAAATTGAATCCCAAAGAGCAGAAGGTACTTCTCCAAGTCAGTGGCACTAGAACCCTAAGACTCAGGTGTCCTAACTCCCAGTCCTGGGCTCTTTTGGAACTTACTCAGATCTCATGTAGTGTTATGTTCACACCTCTCTAATATGATCATTGTGTATTATTGTGTACTCTAGTTATCTATCTCAATGACAGCCGGGACTGTGTCATGTTTAAACTTTACATCTCCCCTTGTCACATAGCCTAGTGTTGTATACACAGTAGATGTTTAACAGATATTTGGTGAATTGGATCCCCACCATGCTACATTGCCACTTTCTTGCTCAATAACCTGGGTTGAGCAGCTGGCCTTGGACAGAGACACCAACATGCAGCTAGAGCTTCCACGTGGAGGGGAGATGTGGAAATGTTGTTTGGAAAGGTTAAAAGGGGGCAGTTAGGTGGCACAGTGGATAGAACACCAGCCCTGAAGTCTGGAGGACCTGAGTTCAAATCCAGCCTCAGACACATAACACTGACTAACTGTGCGACCCTGGGCAAGTCACTTAACCTCAATTGCCTCACTTAAAAAAAGGGGTTTAAAAGAAAATCAGGAGAAGGAAAGGTGTTAAACATATATATTGTTTCTGATTCCTTGGCTCTCCCCATTGATTTCTACATAAACATACATATACACACACACATGCATACACATACAGACCTCTTTTCCTTCACTCATTTCTCCTTCCCATGTTGACACTGTCATTTTATCTAAGATTCTGCTTCATGATTGGCAGGGGTCACCACAGGGCACAATGCCAACTCACACTGCAGAAATGGCCAAGTGAAATAACCTACATATATCTCTGCCCCCTTAGAGGTAAAAGGCCTAATTGGAAACCAGTGTAGACATGTTCTTGATTCTTCTAATTCTCCTGGAAGATGAGTGCCTTTATTCCAAGGCTCCTACCACTCAAGCGAACTTGGGCTAAAAGCATGAGTCTTGAAGTATGAGAAGGCAAAGCTGTTGGGTCCCACCAATTCCTTAAAAAATTACTTTTTCATTCCAAACTTAATAAACATCAAATAAAACTAGTATGTCAATATACAAAGAACAGAAAAAATAGGATTGTTCATGACATCATGAATCTCTATTAAGTAAAGTTTGTTTTTTTCTTTTTAAGAACATAATAAATTGATCTTTCAAAGCTATCCTGCTTGTCTGTGGTTCTTTTTAGCATTCTTTCTGTTCTATTCTATGTATTCTTTTAATGCTTCTATCACTCTCATTTCTTTCTTTCTTTTTTTTTGCAACCCTATCTCTAGTTTCTCTCTCTCTCCTCCAAAAGAAAAAAATTTTTTTACAAGTTGCTTAGTCAAGCAAAGCAAATTTACACATTGAACTGATCTGAAAATGTATGTCTAAGGGCAGCTAGGTGGTGCAGTGGATAGAGTACCAGCCCTGAAGTCAGGAGGACCTGAGTTCAAATCTGGCCTCAGACCAAACACTTGACACTTACTAGCTGTGTGACCCTGGGCAAGTCACCTAACCCCAATTGCCTAAATAAATAAATGAATGAAAATGTATGTCTTATTCCACACCTCAAGTCCATCAGCTCCCTATCAGGAGGTGGGTTAACATATTTCATAAGTGGTCCTCTGGAATCATGGTTGATCACTGCATTGATCAGAATTCTTAAGTATTTCAAAGTCATCTTTAGAATGTTGTTGTTATCATGTAAATTGTTCTCCTGGTTCTGCTCACTTCCCTCTGCATCATTTCATACAAGACTTTCCTTCCCAGGTTTCTCTGAAACTATCCCTTTCATCATTTCTTACAGCACAATAATATTCCATTACATTCATATACCATAATTTTTTCAGACAATCCCCACATGATGGATACCCCTAAAGTTTCTAGTTCTTTGATATAACAAAAAGAATGTTAATATTTTTGTACTTATGGGTCATTTTCCTCTTTCTTTGATCTCTTCAACATGCACTCCTAATACCTTCTCTGGATATCAGAGCCCTCCTCTACGCCCTCCTCCCAAAGGGGTGAGGAAAGAGCTGTACAATAATGAGGTTCTGAGCCTCAGGGCTAAGAGAGGCTCTGCTTGGGTAATTTGCCTACAGTATTATAATTGAGAGGCATCATGGTCTAGGGAGAGGGCCTTGGTCTTTCAAATTTTTATTTTTATAAGTATTAATCTTTCCCTCTGACACCCTCCACAATTAAACAATAGGAAAACAAAAAACCCTCTCATAACAAATATCTGTAGTCCAGCAAAACAAATTCCTACATTGACTATATTCAAATCTCTATGTCTCTTTCTGTATTTTAAGTCTATCACCTCTCTGGCAGGAGGTGGGTATTGGATTTCATCTTCACTCCTTGGTCTTGCAATCAGACCTGAGTTCAAACCTTGCCCTTCACATTTGCTAACTGTTCAATCCTAGGCAAGTTACTTAACCTCTCAAGATTTGAGTTTCATTATCTATTAAAATTACAATAATTATATTTTATTACCTACTCTATAGGATTGTTGTGAAGATGGTATTTTGGAAGTTGTAAAAACATGAGTTATAATGGTTATCATAAGCCCAGGAGGCTCTGTTGCCTGATTTAGACATAAGCCCATGTCATACCATTACCCAAAGTCATTGAAGGAGACTCACCAAGCTCTTTCTACCAGAAGATTCAGGTCTTAAAAGGAAATCAGTTGGCAAATTGACAAAGATAACAAAAAACTCAAACAGTTTTAGGAAGGTAGGAGAAGACAGGTACACTAATACATTGTTGGTGGAGCTGTGAGTTAGCCCAAGCATTTGGGGGGTGGGGTGGCGGGGGGATTTAGTATTATGTGAGAAATGTACTTGTAGGTAACTGTTCAAAAATCCTTTGACTATTGGGTACTAACTATTGGGTACATACTCTAAGGAGGTAAAAGACACAAAGATCCACTATATCAAAGAATCTGAGTTGGAAGAGAACTTAAGTATCCAACTAATCCAGCTCATACACCACAATAAACATCACCCAGCCTCCGCTTGAAGACATCCAAGGAGAGAGAATGCATCACCTCCCAGAGAAGCCCATTCCATTCTCTAATTGTTGAGAAGTTTTTCCTGAAATCAACATTAAGTTGATATCTTTGCAACTTATACCCATTGCTCCTGGTTCTATCCTCTGGGGCCATACAGACCAAGTCTAATTCCTCCTCCATACAACAGCCATGTAAATACTTGGACAGTTATCATACACTAACTGCAGTCTTTTTTTTTTCTCCAGGATAAACTTTCTCAACTCCTTCAACCAGTGCTCATATGACAAGGACCTTCCATCATCCTGTTTTTCCTCCTCTGGACACTCAGCAACTTATCATTGTCCTTAAGAGGTAACTCCCAGAACTCAACACAATACTCCAGATGAGGTGCAGAGAGTGCAAAGAGCAGTGGGACTATCACCTTTCTATCCCTATAATCTATGCCCCTCTAATTGCAGGGCAAGATAACATTTACTTTTTTTTGGTTACCACGTCACACTTGCTTAGATCTTATTGGGCTTGCAGTCCACTAAAACCTCCAGATTTTTTTCAGAACAACTGTCATCTACACATGCACCTCCTGTTTTATGCTTGTGGGATTGATTTTTAATACCCAAATGGAGGACTTTACAATTATCTCTACTGAATTTCATCTTATTAGATCCAGTGTAGTACTCTAGCCTATCAAGATCCTTTTGGCTCCTACCTCTGACGTTTAGCTATCCCTTCTAGCTTCATGTCATCTGCAAATGCGGTAAACATTCCATCTATTCCCTTACCAAAGTCATAGCAATATATAAAATGTTGAACAACACAGAGTCAAGTACAGATCTATGGAGTTCCCCGCTACAGACCTCCTGCCACATTGATGTGGAACCATTAATAATTACTCTTTCAGTACAGCCACCCAACAGGTTCTGAATATATCTGATTTGATTGTCTTCTGTTCTGAATATCTCTACACCTTCCTCACAAGAACAATATCAGATATTTCATCAAAAGCTTTTCAAATTCTAGGGAAATTACATCTTCAGTATTCTCCTTGTCTATTAGTTTAATAATCCTGCCAGCAAAGAAAATATGGTTAGTCTGGCATAACCTGTGCTTGATGCAGCCATGATGGTAAACGCTGCTTCCCCATTTAGAGTTTACTAATCATCTCTTTAATGGTCCATTCTAGAATGTCCCCAGGAATCAAAGTCAAACTCATTGGCCTATAGTTTGTAGGCTCAGTTCTGTTCTCTCTTTTTTTTAAATTGGAATATCTGCCCTTTTCCAGTCTTGTGTTACCTCTCCCATTTTCCATGATCTTTCAAATATTAGAGACAGTAGTTCAGCAATATCACTAGTTATTTCAGGACCTAAGAATTATTTCATCTGGGCCAGGTGACTTCAATTAATCAAGGGCACTCAGGGGGTCCCTTACTACTTCCTTACCTATCTTGGGTATCAATTCCCTTTTAGTAATTTTTGTTCTTTAATTTTAAGTGTCTAAGTCATTCTCTTTGCAGAAAAAAAACAGAAGCAAAATAAGTATAAAGCAGCTCTGTCTTCACTCTCTTGTCAGTTTATTACTGTCCCACTTACCCCAAAAAAGAGTTTTAGCCCTTCTTTGATCCTCCTTTTTCTTCCAATGTAACTAATAAAAAAAAAAACTTGAGGCAGCTTGATGGTGCCCTGAAGTCAGGAGGACCTGAGTTCAAATCCAGTCTCAGACACATGATACTCACTAGCTGTGTGACCCTGGGCAAGTCACTTAACCCCAATTGCCTCACAAAAAAAATCTTTTTGTTGTCCTTCATTTCCCTCAATAGCCTCAGCTCATTATGAGCATTCCTGACACTGCTTTTACAGGGTCATTCCATGCTCTTATATTCATCTTCTTTTACTTACCCTTACTTCTATTTTCCGTACACTTCTTTTTAAAACTCTGAGTTGGTTAGTGAGTTCCCTCTATATCCCCATAAATCTTTTCAAACAAATCCTATTTTTCCTTTTCATTGAAATTGTGTGTTTCAATGTCTAGAATTTTATCTTTATGCATCTCCCATCCCTCCTAGATTGACTTTCCCTGAAACAATTTATTCCATGGCATCCTACCTGTTTTTCCTTTGATCCCACTAAAACTACTTTCCCAAATCTAGACTGCATAGATTTCCTCTGTTTCTCTATCACAAACTCTAAGAAGAGTTATCATACCCCACCCAGGCTTCTCATCATTTCCATCCCAGCAACCAATTCTTCCCTGTCAGTGAGAATGAGATCTAGAACAGATTTTTCCCCTTTTACATTAATATATTGTTGATGGAATTGTGAATTGGCCCAATTATTCTAGAGAACAATTTGGCATTCTGTTCTCATCTACAATTTGAAGAATAAGATTATTACTAAGGCAAGTGAAGAAGTTATTAGCATTCTTGCTTTTGGCAGAAAGAAACTACCAGCAACTCTCTAAATAATTGAAATCCTCCATCACTTCTATGCCTGTATTTTAGATCTGTGGTCTGTTTCCCAAAATCCTCATCTATTTCCTCTTTCTGTCCAGGTGGTATATAGTATACTGGAATGACAAGATCACTTCTGTTTTTCCCCCTCCTTTGACCTTTACTTAAATATTCTTCATCATGCTCCCCACCCCTGGTTCCTGGATTTTCTCAATTGAGCATAATTTAACATGCAATGCTAGCTCACCCCATCTTTTCACTACCCTTTTTTACTAGAAAAAGAACAAATTAAACACCAAATTATAAATCCTGAAAATCAAAGGAGAAATTAATAAAATTGAAAGTGAGAAAACCATTGAACTAGTAAATAAAACTAGGGGCTGATTTTATGAAAAACCCAATAAAATAGATAAACCATTGGTTAACTTGATTTTTTAAAAGAAGAAAACTAAATTACCAGTATCAAATATAAAAAGGGTGAATTCACTGCCAATAAAGAAGAAATGAAAGCAATTATTAGGAGCTATTTTGCTGAATTACATGCCAATAAATCTGACAATCTAAATGAAATGGATGAATATTTACAAAAATTTAAATTGCCCAGATTAACAGAAGAGGAAACAGAATATTTAAATAACCCCATCTTAGAAAAAAAATTGAACAAGCTATCAATGAGCTCCCTAAGAAAAAATCCCCAGGACCAGATGGACACCCAAGTGAATTCTGCCAAATATTTAAAGAACAAGTAATTCCAATACTATTTTAAACTATTTGAGAAAATAGGCAACAAAGGAGTCCTACCAAATTCCTTTTATGACACAAATATGGTACTAATAGCTAAACCAGGAAGAGTGAAAACAGAGAAAGAGAACTATATACCAATTTCCCTAATGAATATTGATGCAAAATTTTTAAATAAAATACTAGCAAGGAGATTACAGCAATATATCACAAAGATCATACACTCTGACCAAGTGGGATTTATACCAGGAATGCAGAATTGGCTCAATATTAGGAAAACTATCAGCATAATTGACCATATCAATAACAAAACCAACAGAAATTATATAATTGCCTCAATAGAAGCAGAAAAAAAAAGCTTTTGACAAAATACAACACTCCTTCTGATTAAAAATACTAGAAGGTATAGGAATAAATGGAGTTTTTCTTAAAAGGATAAGTGGTATCTATCTAAAACCATCAGTAAATATTATCAGTAATGGGGATATGCTAGAAGCATTTCCAATAAGATCAGGGATGAAGCAAGGATGTCCACTATCACCATCATTATTCAATATTGTACTAGAAATGCTAGCTATAGAAATAAGAGAAGAGGAAGAAATTGAAGGAATTAGAATAGGTAATAAGGAAACAAAAATATCACTCTTTGCAGATGACACGATGATGTAATTGAAGAATCCTAGAGAATCAACTAAAAATCTAGTTGTACAAATAATTAGCAACTTTATCAAAGTTGTAGGATATAAAATAAACCCACATAAATCATCAGCATTTCTACCAGCAAAGTCACACAGCAAGAGATAGAAAGAGAAATTCCATTTGAAATATCTACAGACAATATGAAATACTTGGGAGTTTACCTGCCAAGACAAATTCAGGAAATATATGAACATGACACTTACACACTTACAAAACACTTTTCACACAAATAAAGTCAGATCTAAACAACTGGCAAAAATTTCATTGCTCATGAGAAGCCCAAGCCAACATAATAAAAATGATAATTCTACCTCAATTAATTTACTTATTCAGTGCCAAGCCAATTAAACAATCAAAAAGTATTTCATAGAGCTAGAAAAAATAATAACAAAACTCATTTGAAAGAACAAAAGGTCAAGAATATCAAGGGAATTGTGGATAGAGCAGAGTTCAAATCTGGCCTCAGACACTTGACACTTACTAGCTGTGTGACCTTGGGCAAATCACTTAACCCCATTGCCTAGCCAAACAACAACAACAACAACAAAAACAAGAATATCAAGGGAATTAGTGAAAAAAGATGTGAAGACCTAGCTGTACCAGATCTCAAACTGTATTACAAAAAAGTAATTATCAAAATAATCTGATACTGGCTAAGAAATAGAGTGGTGGATCATTGGAATAAATTTGGTACACAAGATGCAGTAGTAAATGACCATAGTGATTTAGTGTTTGATAACTCAAAGATCCAAGATTTTGGGACAAGAAATCACTATTTGACAAAAACTGATGGGAAAACTGGCAGAAACTTGGTATAGAGTATAGACCAACAACTCACACCATATACTAAGATAAGGTCAAAATGGGTACATGATTTAGACATAAAGGGTGATACCATAAGCAAATTAGGGGAGCATGGAATAGTTTACCAGTCAGATCTATGGATAAAGGAAGAATTTATGACCAAACAAGAGATAGAGAACATTAAAGGATGTAAAATGGATAATTTTGATTACATTAAATTAAAAAGGTTTCACATAGACAAAACCAATGCAGCCAAGATTGTAAGGAAAGCAGAAAACTAGATGGGGGGGGGAGAATTTTGCAGCAAATTTTTCTGATAAAGGCCTCATTTATCAAATATAGAGAACTGAGTCAAATATGTAAAAATATGAGTCATTCCCCAATTGATAAATGGTTAAAGGATATAGATAGGCAGTTTTCAGATGAAGAAATCAAAGCTATTTATAGTCTTATAAAAGTGCTCTAAATCACTATTGATTAGAGAAATACAAATTAAAACAACTCTGAGGTACCACCTTACACCTATCAGATTGGCTAATATGACAGAAAAGGAAAATGATAAATGTTGGAGGGGATGTGGGAAAACTGGGACACTAATGCACTGTTGGTGGAGTTGTAAACTGATCCAACTATTCTGGAGAGAAATTTGGAACTATGCCCAAAGGGCTAGAAAACTGGGCATACCCTTTGATCCAGCAATACCACTACTAGGTCTGTATCCTGAAGAGATTAAAAAAAGACAAGGAAAATGACCCATATGTACAAAAATAATTATAGCAGCTCTTTTTGTGGTGGCAAAGAATTAGAAATTGAAGGGATGCCCATCAATTGGGGAATGACTGAACAAGTTGTGGTATATGATTATCACTGAATACTATTGTGCTATAAGAAATGATAAGTAAGATGCTTTCAGAAAAACCTGGAAAGATTTACATGAACTGATGCAAAGTGAAGTGAATAGAACCAAGAAAACAGTATACACAGTAACAGCAATATTGCACGATGATCAACTGTGAATGACTTAGCTTTGCTATTCTCAGTAATGCAAAGATCCAAGAAAATTCCAAAGGACTTATGATGAAAAATGCTATCTACCTCCAGAGAAAAGAGCTGATAGAGTCTAAATGCAAATCAAAGCATACTATTTTTTACTTTTTTAATTTTTTCATGGGGTTTTTTTCATCCATGTTTTCTTTCACAACATGACTAATATGGAAATGTTTTGCATCAAATTGCTAGCCTTCTCAATGAGTGGGAAAGAAAGGGAGGGAAAGAATTTGGAACTCAAAATTTAAAAAAAGAACTAATGTTAAAAAATTGTTTTGACATGTAATTGGACAAAAACAAAATATTTGAAAATTTAGTATCCTTTTTGTTTTGAATAAGAGATACTCATCCAGAATCATGGTCCAACTATGTTCTTCCCACCAAGTTTCAGTGATTCATATGAAGTCAAATTTGCCTCCTTGTGTTGGAACATCTAGTTCTAATTGCCTTTAGGGATTTGTGTAAAGGCATTTGAGGTCAAGATTTTAACCCTGGGCAAGGCACTTAACCCCATTGCCTAGCCAAAATATATATATGTACGGGGCTGCTAGGTGGTGCATTGGATAGAGCACGAGTCAGGAGGACCTGAGTTCAAATCCAGTCTCAGACCAGACATTTGATACTTACTAGCTGTGTGACCCTGGGCAAGTCACTTAACCCCAATTGCCTCACCAAAAAAAATAAATTTACCACTGATCCCACTCTTGTTGGGATCACTTTCGTCTTTTGTGAATTTCTAGGAGAAAGAAAGCCCCCTTTCTTGCTTGGACCTTCTCATTCATATGGAGGACCAAGCTGCTTTGCAGAGTGTTGAGGTACTATGACCACTGCGGCTCCCTGAGTCCAAGGGTTAAACTATCAATGGTCCCTGGGACACAAGGCCTGAGCTCTCTTCCAGTACTGCCAGCACCTCCCAAATCAATCTAGTCTTACTCTGAGGAGGATCCAAATCTGCTACCTTTGATTTCAGAATGAAGCAGGGAATGTGTCCCCTGACCACAAGCCAACCCTGGTATCATGGACCCACCCCCCTGTTCTGAATCCTAAGAAATGCTAGTGCAGAGTTTCTAGTGGAACCTCACACCCCTGCCCGATGACTTGCCTCATGCCTCCGCCTCCCATCCTAGTTTGCACTTCAGAATGCTGACCCCTAACCTGTGCCCCTTGGCCACACCTCTTTCAATGCCTTCACAGCTCCAACCTCCCATGCTTTACACATCAAAGACTGATGTCTCCCCCAGAAAGAGAGCAGGTTTGTGCATGGAATACAGATAGGAGCCACTGGACCTGAGTAAGAAGCTGGACTTTGTCAGCTGGAGGACAAATTAATGACTGGGATAAAATTGATCATTCAATATACTCAGTCATTTCCCCCTGCTACAGCCTCTACTGGGTTCCCCTCATGGAAACAGGAGCCATGAGCTTGGGGGGAACTCATGTAGGGTTTGGGGGGTTCTGTTCCTCCTAGAGTAATAGAAATCATTGTTTTTATCAAAAAGTACCTTGGAGGTATCTCTGAACAAAGAGCAAGGAATTCCTACTTAAAATTGTAGGGTATGAGAGCTGAAAGGGACCTTAGATTCCTAAAATGTCCACAAACCCTCAGATCTATGGCATAACTGCAATTTCCATAGATGAAGGAAATGATGTGTCCAAGGTCACAAAGGGGCAAAGATGGGGCTTAGAACAGATTTCCTAACTCCCAACCCAGGCATTTTTCTGCTATACTACTTCGCCTCCCAACTCTGAACTCAATCATCTCATAAGATCATAGGTCTAGGGCTGAACCTAGAGGTCATTCAGTGAGATCCTCTCATTTTACAGATGAGGAAACGAAGACTGAGAGAGACTAGCAAATATCCAAGGCAGGATTTGAATTCAGGTCCTCCTGACTCCAAGCCCTGTGTTTTGTCCACTTCACCTCCCTAGCCTATTTGATCTAAAATTCTGGACTCTAATCTCAGTTTTATCATTGGACCCACAATAATCGCTCATCTTCAACCTTTAGAACAAAGATTCTTGACCTTTGTGTCATGGACCCCTTTGGCAATCTGATGAAGCCTATGGACTACCCTTTCTCAGAATAATGCTTTTAAATGGATAAGGGAAATGTTAAGTTTTAGTTAGACGTTAGTGAAAATTAATGTTATTTTCCCCCATTCAAGTTCATGGACCCTCTGAAACCTATCCATGCACTCCTGGGGTCCATGGACCCCCGATTAAGAGACCCTGTTCAAGACTGCCATATATACCAAGCCAACAGCGAGCCTGAGTCCCTCCCATCTGGGCCTGAATCTGTGGCTAGAGATGGGGAATAGCACAATCCCTCCCTTCTCTCTGGCTCCGGTCTTCCTGGGGCTCTACACCAGTTCCTGGTATAGCAGGGGTTAAAACTCTCCTACCTGTGACTGGGGTGATTTCAGGATTTCATCCTTTCCAATCAGACAGAAGTTATTGTCTGAGTTCCATCCCTATGGAATACCCATCTCTCCCTCCCCCCCAGTCCCTCTCCAACAAAAAAAAAAAAGGTGGCTGAGCCCCCTCTACCAATCCAGGGCTCTTATCTCCCTCAAGGGAGTCCAAGAACGCTGTGGCCATAGGAGCTTATCCCCAGTCTGGAATGGGTGGTTTTATCCCAGCTATCAATCTGTCCTCCGGCTGATAAAGTCCACTCAGGCCCAGCAGCTCCCATCTGTATTCTGTGCACAGACCCACCTGGAATAGAATCTATTTCTGGGGTGGGGGAAGCCAGGGCTTTAAAAAGCTCTGTGTAAATGTGGTGCTTTTCAAATATGTAAATAGCTGGGACGTGCGAGCCAGTGAGCCCTCTGCAGCTTCTCTCCATGAGTCCATCAAGCCTGTCTGTGACCTTCAGCAGCCCTGTGCTCCTTCCTGCCCCCAGGACCCTGGTCTTGCTTCTCCTCTCCAGGGATACACAGCTGCATCCACATAGCAAGTCCAGAATCTCTGAGTGAGGTTAAGCAATCTCTGGTAGAAGAGATGTGAGCATTGCCTGGCTCTGGGGCTTCTGTTGCCTGTTGAATTAATGAATGGATGGATAATTGGATCAATGAATGAGTGAATGAATGAATGAGTGAGTAAGTGAATGAGTGAGTGAATGAATGAATGAATGAATGAATGAATGAATGAAAAAGTATTTATTAAACACCTGCTATGTGTCAGGCACAATGAAAAGCAATAGGGATACAAAAACAAAAGTGAAAATAGTGCCTCCCCTTAAAAAGCTTATACTCCAAGAGGGACCTGTTTGTTGTTTAGTCATTTTCAGTCATGTCCAGTGCTATGTGACCTCATTTGGGATTTTCTTAGCAAGAATACTGGAGTGATTTGCCATTTCCCTCTCCAGCTCATTTGACAATTGAGGAAACTGAGGCAAACAGGATTAAGTGACATGTCCAGTGTCACACAGCTAGTAAGTGGCTGAGGTTGGATTTGAACTTAGGTCTTTCTAACCCCAGGCCCAGCGTTCTGTCCACTCCACCACCCAGATGCTCACAGACAACACATATGGGGAAGTGATGGCTAGAGAAGGACTTTCAAATGTCAAGTCAAGTCAAACAAGCATTTATTAAGCACCTATTATGTACTAGACATTCTGCTAAGCACTAGAGACA
Organism: Vombatus ursinus; assembly: GCF_900497805.2. Lineage (NCBI taxonomy): Eukaryota > Metazoa > Chordata > Mammalia > Diprotodontia > Vombatidae > Vombatus > Vombatus ursinus. The sequence goes on along the minus strand of NW_020954553.1, from coordinate 12,218,220 downwards.
CAAAGAAATGCATAAATAGTCCCTACCCTCTAGGAATTCACAACCTAATGGAGGAGGGGCTTATAATCTAATGAAGAATGGATTATGAGTTGTAAGGGAATCAATTATCATTATTTTGCCTGTAGTTGTGGTAATATTGATTTAATTACTATTCCCAGAGCAAGAGGTGAAAAGAGAAAAGGAAGGCTATGGGACTGGCATCAGGGCAATTGGCAGGATGTCCACATCAGCCTGATCTCCTGGTGGATGAGAACTTGGCATGGGAAGCAGAGTCTGGGGGCAGTTAGAGTAGGTTGAGAGTTTCACTCACTCACTTTTAGAAGGGGATGGATATCCTTTGGACCAGGATATCAACTACACAAGCTCTTGGTGAACCATTGTTTCTGAAATGCTACCTAGACATGTACTCAGTATTGCTTTCTTCCAATTCACTCCCACCTCAATTTGGATAGGTTTACCGGATAGAGAAGAGGAGACAGAGCCCCAGAGCTCCAAGAACTTACAGAATGTCAGGAAGAGGCGGCACACTGGACACAGTCCTGGACTTGTAATCTGGAACACCTGCATTCAAATACTGCCTGAGATACTTCCTAGCTTTGTGACCCTGGATAAGTCACCCAACTTCTGTCTGCCTTGGTTTCCTCATCTGTAAAATGGGGATAACAATAGCTCCTACTTCCCAAGGTTGTTGAGAGGATCAAATGAGATAATATTTGTAAAGGCATTTTGTAAACCTTAAAGTGCTGTATAAATATTAGCTAATATTATCATTATGCTGGGGGAAAAGGGGGTGGGGTGATACGCTGAGGACAACCTTGACCAGCTTTGAAATACTGCTAGGGACCTGCCCTATCCCTGACTTGAGGGAAAGCTGTGCCTCCTAAGGCCACATGATGGAAAGAGCATCAGCAAAAGGTTTCTAGTGCCCTGAGAAATCTGCTTTAGAGGCCCATAGACCAGCCCCAGGCCATGGCCCATGTCAGCCCCAGGGAAGCAGTGGGGTAAGACACTTCTAAGAGCCTTCAAGAGGCTAGAAGCATCCCAGGCACACAAAGAATCATTATTCTATGTAATTATTATTTGTATATTTTGCATAATTGTCATAATTATTATCATCAGCTCATCAAGCTTCCCAATCTTGGCTCTTAGTTCTCGGGCCAGAGTCCCTGAAACCTCATCACATGACCCATTCATTCCTTTTTCTCCTCAGAATCAGCTCCCTGAGTGCCAATAGAAGAGAAATTATGCAATCAGATCATTGAATTAGAGTAGAAAGGGTACTTAGAGGCCATTGGGTCCAGCCCCCTCATTTTACAGATGAGGTAACTGAGGCACAGAGAGGCTAAGTGATTCTCCCAGGCTCACACAGCAAATCCAAGGCAGCCTGCACTGCGTGATAGAGCCACAGTGCAGGACTGGATGTCAAGAGCAGTTTCCCCTGGTGGGGAAAAGGAGAGTGAAAGACTGGATCTTCTCTCTATGCTTCCAGGTCTCAAAGAGAATTTGGGCATCAAAATCAATGGTGCAGTGAAAAAGAGCCCTGGTTCTGGAGTCAGATGACCTGGGCTCCAGTCTCACAGGATCTAGAGCTGGAAAGGACCTCATTTTAAAGATGAAGAAGCTGAAGACCAAGGAGGTTAACAAATTTGACTATGGTTTGTTGTTATTGTTGTTGAGTCATTTCAGTCATGTCTGACTTTCTGTGACCCCATTAGGGTTTTCTTGGCAAAGATCCTGGAGTGGTTTGCCATTTCCTTCTCCAGTTCATTTCACAAATGAGGAAACTGAGGCAAACAGGGTAAAGTGACTTGCCCAAGATGACTATGGTTACAGAGATAATGTGTCATAAAAGGCATCTGAACCCAGATCTTCCTAACTCCAAGACCAGTACTCTATTCATTGTACCATGCTGTTTCTCTCTTTAAATACCAGTGTGATCTTGATAAAATGACTTAACCTCTCTGAACTTCAGTTTCCTCATCTGAAAAATAAAGGAGTTAGACTAGATGACATCTAAGGACCCCCTGCGTTCTAAATCTATGATCCTATGTACACATCAATGAGTTCAATACTCTCTCCCACATGCCTAGAATTCTCTGCTCTTTTAGTCTGGAGAAGAGAAGATTTGTAGGAAGATTTGATCACCGTCTCGATGTATCGGAAGAGCTGTCATAGGGAAGAAGCATTCTGCATGGCTCCAAAGGGTAGAACAAGACACATGGGTGGAAGTAACAGTATGGTGAAGTTCAACTTTATTTAAGCAAGAGCTTCCCAACCAGAGACGACCAGTGATGGAATGGGCTGTTTCTCCTGTACCCCAGCAGAACCAGATGCTCAGCCCTAGAGGAATGTTGTCAGTGGACAGAGTGCCAGAGTCAGGAAAACCTAAGTTCAAATCTGGTCTTAGATACTTTTTAGCTGTGTGACTTTGGGCAAGTCGCTTAACCTCTATTTGCCTCAGTTTTCTCTTTTGTAAAACAGGGATAATAATAGGACCTACTTCTCAGGGTTGCTGTGATAATCAAATAAGACAATATTTATAAAGTGCTTAACATAGTGACTGGCACATAGTAGGCACTATATAAATGCTAGCTATTATCGTTGTTATTGTTAATGTTGTTGTTATTATTATTTCGTTGTTGTATAGGGAATTCCCATAATGGGAAGGGAGGTGGAAAATGTCAGTTCTAAGATCCTTACCAACTCTTGAGATTCTATGAATATTGACTTAGTCAGACCTTATTTGGGGTATTATAGAATTCTATAAGCCATAAGATTCTACACTGTCCAAGGTACGTTTGCAAATCTGTTGACATCAATGTGAATTCACTAGGCACTGCAGACACAAACACAAAACAAAAAATAGTTCCTGACCTTAAGGAGCTTGCATTCTTCTAGGGAGATACAACATATAAACAAATAAGTATATGCATGATAATTTGAGTGGGAATGAAGAATTATAAACAAAGAGGATCACATACATATACATCTTCTACGGACTGGGAAACCAGACAAGCAAGCTTGTTAGAAATGTGTGCAAAATATGAGTTAAAAGGTGAGGCTCTGGAGTGCTCTGCTAAGAGAAAATGGGATTTAGCACGGGTTGCTTAGGATATCTATTTTGACTGCTCAGAATCTGTGTGTATGTGTGTATTTTCCCTCTCCTGTCCCTGTTTTGTGTTCCCTCTTCTGTTGTGTATCATTTGATTAAAGTTGTCAGGGAGAGCTGAATTTCAGATGGGTGAGACATTGTTGTCCTAAAGAAATAAGGAGGCTTAGGAGTGTGGTCTCTGAGGAAGGTGACTTCCTGAAGGAGGGAGGAAGGACCCAGGATGAGAAGTTGGAAGGCTAAAAGATATGGATTAAGGGATTAAGGAAAAGCAATTGTGTTCCTAGAGAAAGAGAGAAAACAGCCCAAAAATGAAGAGCTAAGAGGAAGCTGTTAGAGAGAAACAGGGAATTCTGGGAACAGGAGGAAGCCAGCAAGGAGACAGAATGATGCATGCAGGTCACAGAACTACCTGGGGCAAACTGAGATGGCCTTAACTAAGCTAAGCTAAATGGGGGGGGCGGGGCTGAAGGAGTCAAGAAAGCAGGAAGCTGCCATGATGGAGGGTTGACCAGGAGGAGAACAGAGACACCTAACAGATCTGTGCTGCGAGAGATCCAGAGAAACGTCTGTGATAGAGATCCTGAAACTATGAAAGCAGTTTTGTCATGGAATTCAGGGGGAATCTAGGCCCAGGTACCATAAACTCCATGAATCTTGATTCCTTGGGGATCAAGAAAATATTTAAAAAAAAAAAAAAAAAGGAACCCTCTGGCTTCAACCAGAAGAACAGAAGCAACCCAGCACAAAAGGACAAAAATGGCCCTGGTGGGAGTTACAGGCAGCAGCCAGCCTGGGAATGTAACTGAAAGGGATAGACTGTCAAAAACTGATGCCCAGATTAAGTGGCTCCCAGCTAGCTGGAATCACAAAGATCATACCTGGAATTTGTCCCATCTGGACATAGCATGTTCCCAGTGATTGTCACAGCCTGCAGTAGAGTAGCTTTTGCACTTCAAATAGCTGTCTGTGCATGCTGCCTCAGTTTCCCCATCTATAAAAGGAGAGAATTGGACTGGATAAGCTCCAAGGGCCCTTCTATATCACCTTGGCTCTACTGAAGAGGAAACTGTGGGGAAGATGACAACATAAAAGGTTTGTAAAGTGTTGGGGAGCATGTTCTCATGCCCCGTTCATAGAATCACAAACTCTCAGTAGTTGGAAGGAGCCTCGGAGTTTTCTAGCCAAACTTCCTCAAGAGTGAATAAATTCACTCTATTATATCCCCAACCAATGAACATCTAGCATTTTTGAACACCTCCAGTGACAGGGAGCTCACTACCTCAGGAGATAGCCCATTCCGTTTTATTTTGACAGCTCTAATGGTTAGGAAGTTCTTCCTTATATCGGGTTGAAATTTGTCTCCTGATAACTATTCCCCACCTCTGCCACATTGTTCTCTTTCTGCCCTCTGGGGCCAAACACAAAAAATCTAATGCCTCTTACCGGTGAAAACCCTTTAGATACTTGAAGATATGCATGTAAACAAGTGTTTCTAGACTTGTTGGCAATTCTTTTCATTTTTAAGTAAAATTTCATTTTGAAAACTTCCAACTTTGTCACCAGAATCACAGAATGTCCAAACTAGACAAGATCTCCTCCATAAATTGAGTAAATTAGGCTACATAGCCCATGACAGCTAGGAGACATACTAAATAAAATTTTGGACTTAAGAAGACTGGAGTTCAAATCTAGTTGTGTAACCCTAGGTAACTCACTTAACCTATATTCATAATTTCACTTTCCTCCCAAGATACAAGGATCAAATGAGAGAATATCTGTAAAGCACTTACCTCAGTGCCTGGCACATAGTAGGTGCTTAATAAATGCTTGTTTCTTTCCCTTCCCATTCTCTGCCTCAGTTTCCTCATTTGTATGGCCTCTCAAGTCTTTTCCACGGGCAGCTAGGTGGTATAGTGAGTGGATAGAGTGCCAGGCTTAGAATTAGACTCATCTTCCTGAGTTCAAATCTGACTTCAAACACTTACTAGCTATGTGACCCTGGGCAAGTCTCTTAACCCTGTTTGCCTCAGTTTCCTCATCTGTAAAATAAGCTGGAGAAGGACATGAAAAACCAGTCCAGTATTTTTGCCAAGAAAACCCCAAATGGGGGATTATGAAGAGTCAGATACGACTGAAATGACTCAACGACAACAAAAGGTCTTTTCTAGGTCTAAATCTATGATTCTTTAAAGTCTGAACTCCCTTCCATGATCCTATGATCCTTACAACACTGAATGTTAGAACATAGAATATAACATGTTAGCATACAGGCTACAGATTATCAAAAGAGGAAGGGACTTCATACGAAGGGAATGTCTCTACCCTGACACAATGGTTCATCCTCAGGGAAGACTGCTGCCTGGCACAGAGATTCTGGAACCCTCCAGGTCTCTAGTGCTTTCTACACTAGCAAAGAGGATTATTGGAACATAGCTAACAAACCCTCATAATACGGAAGAAGTGCCACATTCTGTTATTCCGCCAAAGGGAGGTTTTTCATATTATGGGGTTTTTTAAACCTACACTTGACTCTGTCCATATAGAAATAGCCTGTGGTCTTTGGGGAGGCTGTACAGACACGGCATATTGATCAGGTTGATAAGAAGGAAAAGAAGAAAATATCCTCAAATAACAGACCTTCAAGCCAGTTTTCTGGTTCCATAGAGACACGAGATCCGCTCAACACAGGCAGAATCAGAGGCGTGTGCACATGTGTGAGTGTGTGCATGATCATGCATAAGCATGCACACATAAATATGGATGACATGTAAATAAAAACACCGAGAGAACGCATGCCTATGCACAAACACACGTATGCCTGTGTGTATGTGCACATCTGGGTGTTTCTACCACAGACACGTGGATGAGCACGTGACACAGACTTGCACGTGTGCACACATGCCCCTTATGAAATAGACCAGGCTTTGTGCAATGAAACCCTGAGCTTACTCGGCAAAATTCCTTCAGACTCTGACCCCATCAACCCCCCAACAAATGTGCTTCTGTCTCCTCTACAGCTCTGTTGACCTCCCCTCTTCTAACAGGAGACGCAGATCCTGCCTCTATCCTTCCCATCCCCCCTCCAGACCCCTCCAGCAAAGCCCCTGCTGCCTACCTCCCTTCCCCTAAAATTCAAGTTATCCCTGGGTGTTGTTTACAGACATGTCTAGGACATCAGCCCGTACTGTAAGACCCGAGACTACAAGAGGCCAATGGTGTGCCTCTACTGCCCTCTGCTGGCCGAAGGAGGCACAGCCTCTGTTGTCCCAGAATCCCAGAATCTGAGCTGAAAGAGATCTCATTGGCCACCAGATTCATTCCATACCTCACCAAGGATGCCCTCTTCAACATCCCTGATTAGTAGTCACCCACGTTTTTCTTGAAGATTTCTAATGAGGAGGAAAAAACTATTAGCTGCTCTTAACATATACATCATAGATTAAGGAGACAAACACTAAGAAATCCTATAATCAGAAAGAGGAAGCAAGGTGATATTTAAGGTGATATCGTGGGTCTATGTACTTGTCCTTTTGTCTGCCACGTGCATGTCTGTGTGTGTAGCTTTGCATCTGTGTCTCTACGGACGTGTGTCCTATCTCTGTTAAGGTTACTATCCATAAGATATGTCTTTGGCCCTATGACCGTGATACAGACCCATTTTCCTCCTCCTCAATGAGCATCGGTGTGCGTAGCAAGTCCCCTTTCTTCTCAGCCTGACCCAAATTCCTAGGTCATTAGGGTCCAAACTAGGTCTCACCTCCTTCAGGCAGCCCCCCAAGACTGCCTCAGCCCTGAATTCCTCCTTTTCTCTGAGACATTACAACGCTGGGCACACAGGTAGGGATTGAGAAATGTCCCTTTATGCAACACCTCTCACCTACACAGTTAGGTTCCCCTAAGCAATAGTCACCAGCTGTACACATTAGCTGTGCTTCTAGGGTAGGGGATGGGTACTAGGCTCGGGGCCTAAGGATCCAGAGAGATCCGCCTCGGAGGCTCACCCAGGTAACACTGTTAAGTCTCTGTTCCTAACACCCAGACCAGGGGAAGATCATTGATAGAATGATTAGCACAGTCCCCTGCCCTCAGGAGCCTCACTCTCTAACTGTGAAACGAAAAGACCCATGAATACAAAAACTGTAGCACAAGTTAGAGTGTGGTAGGTGTTAAGAGCTTGTTTTCGTGGCAGTTAGGTGGGGTAGTAGACAGAGCTCCGGCCCTGGAGTCAGGAGGAACTGAGTTCAACTCCGGCCCCAGACATATAACACTTACTAGCTGTGTGACCCTGGGCAAGTCGCTTAACCACATTGCCTCATCAAAAAAAAAAAAAATTTAAATAATAATAATTTTAAAAAGAAGCAGCTAGGTGGCGCAGTGGATAGAGCACTGGCCCTGGATTCAGGAGGACCTGAGTTCAAATCCAGCCTTGGACACATAACACTCACCAGCTGTTGTGACCATGGGCAAGTCACTTAATCCCATTGCCTAACAAAAAACAAAAAACAAAAAAGCTTGTTTTCAAGTCCTGATATATACCACCTGAGTGACACTGGGTAAGTCACCTAACCTTCTAGGTCAATCAACCCAACTGATAAACATTTATTAAGCCCTTACTGTGTGCCAGGAACTGTACTAAATTCTAGGGATACAAAAAGAGGCAAAAGGCAGTCCCTGCCTTCAAGGAGCATACAATCTAATGGGGGAGACAACATGCAACAAATCTGCACAAAGAAAGGTATATACAGGATAAATAGGAAATAATAGAGAGAAGGCACTGGAATTAAAAGGGATGAGGGTGAGGGAAGGCTTCCTGTAGAAAATGGCTCTCAGTTTTCTTATCTGCAGAATGAGGAGGTTGGATTAGCTCAATTCAGAGTCTCTCCTGGCTCTAGTGGTCTATGATTCTGCAATTCAGTGAGTTGCCTTGAAAGATCTGAGCAGAGAGAGAATCCCTTTTAGCTGGGGAAGATCCCCAAAGAAGGCTACATGGAGAGCGGACCTTGAAGGGACGGAAGGAATTCAAAAGGTCTTGATGTCAAAGGGAAGGGAGTAGGGGAACCATTCCAGCATCAGGAGACACGGTGAACAAAGGTGAGAGGGCTAGCCATTAACGGATTTGGCTGGAACTCAGAGGAAGGGAAAGGGGAATCAAGGATGACGGGGAGTTTGCATCCTTCTTTACAATTCTCTAAATCTGCAGCCCTGGGCGCTCACCAGAGCCTCAGGAGATGTTTACTGTTTGCTGCTTGATTGATTGATGATTAGAGTTAAACTGTGGATAGCAAACCCCATGAGGTCTCAGTCTCTGGCTGCCCTTACTGACTTCTATCCCTACACGCAGTTGTCTAAACAGGTCAGTTCATGTCTCTGATCTGACTAAGACTGGCTGTCGGGTGCCAAAGCAGATTTTATCTATCTCTATCTCCATCTTTATCTCTTTCTCTGTCTCTGGTTTGCTGTCTCTGACTCCATCTCTGTGGTCCTGTCTCTCTGTGCCTCTGTCTCCCCATGTGTTTCCATCTCTCTGTCTCTACCTCCTCTTCCCTGTTTGTCTCTGTTCCTCTGTATCTCTTCTCTTTTTTTTTTTTTTTTTTTTTTTTTTTTGGTGAGGCAGTTGGGGTTAAGTGACTTACCCAGAGTCACCCAGCTAGTAAGTATTATGTGTCGGGCCAGATTTGAACTCAGGTCCTCCTGACTCCAGGGCCGATGCTCTACCCATTGCACTACCTAACTGCCCCTCCCCTGTCTCTTTATCTGATTCGTTGTCAAACTGTCTCCTTACCCGTCTCTCTTATTTTTGCTTCTTTATCTCTATCTGTATGTCTCTGCTTCTATGTCTCTACTTTCTTATCTGTTTCTATGTCTTTTTCTCTGTGTCTCTGCCTCTGAGAATATGTCGCTCTCTGTGTGACTGTCTCCAGGTGTGTCTCTGTCTCTATCTCTGTCTCCCTATGTGTGTCTCTGTCTCTTTACCTCATCTCTGTCTCTGTGTATCTCTGTAATCTCTTTCTCTTCTCTGTCTCTAGGTGGTGCAGTGAATAGAGCACTGGCCCTGGAACCAGGAAAACTTCAGTTCGACTCTGGCCTCAGATACTTACTAGCTGTGTGATCCTGGGCAAGTCACTTAATCTGTCTGCCTCGGTTTCCTCAGATGTAAGAGAGGGATCATAATACTACCTACCTCTCAGGATTGTTGTGAGGATCAAATAGGTAATATCTGTACAAATGCTCAGCACAGCACACCTGGCATGTAGTAGGCACTTAATAAATGGGTAATATCTGTACAAATGCTTAGCACAGTGCACCTGGCATACAGTAGGCACTTAATAAATGCTTGTTCTGCTCCCTCTCCATCTCTGTCTCTCTGTATGTTTCTGCCTCCTTCTGCATTTCTGTGTCTCTATCTCCATGACTCCATATCTTTTCTGTCCTTCTAAGTATCTCCTTGTCCCCAGCCCAAGACAAGGCCAGGCCAGGGGTCAAACAATCCAAACTGAACAGAAGGCCTCATAGAATCTAAGAGTTCAATGTCATTATTCTGTGTTGTTGCTGGTTTGTTTGCTGTTTTGGTCCAGCCAGGGGTCCCTCTGCCTCCTCCGAGAAGCTGGAGCTTCTGGCTGCCCTTGAGAATGCCCCCAAGGGGCAGCTGTGTCTCATTTTCTCTGTTTCCCCTCTTTGATTTTCCTGACACTGTTGAACTTGGAACAGATGCTGCTTAATTTGACAACTGTCCTGTCAGTCTGAACTCACAGATGGAACAGACACCTCGCGTGTCTCCTCTCTAAAGCACTCCAGACTCAGCGATTAGATGACTCTGAGAGGTGAGGGGAAGGTGAACAATTATGAGAAGGCTGTTGGGGGGGTGGAATGCCAGGATCATAAGGCACTGAGTGGGGATGTGGCGTAAGGGGAAACAGGGACAGTAACAGAATTTTGTCTTCAGTCCTGCACTTTTTAACATTTTATCAGATAAATTGACTTAGATAAAAGCACAGATAAGTAATCATTGTTGATTTATGGTTAGAAAAGCATTTACGAAATCATCTTCTCTACACATTATTTCAAGCCTGTACCATGGGTGCTCTTATTGTCCCCATTTTACAGACAAGAAAACTGAAGCCAGGAGAGGCCAACAGTTACATGGCTACAGTGGTGTGTCTGAGCCAAGATTTGAAACCCAGTCTTCCTGACTCCAAGACTGGCACTTTATGCCATATATATGATCACATCTATCATCATCAATAGCTTATGTCCAGGACTACCAGCTTCTAAAGTGCCCTCTGGCCTTGGGTACCTCATGGCTAAGTTCCTTTCCCAACTTGTAATAAGACGGTCAGCTTCTCTACTAAGTCAGCTTACCTTGGCTTACTCCTTCCTCATGCTTGGCTTTGTGAGAGACAGAGAGACAGAGACAAAGATACAGAGACAGACAGAGAGAGACACAGGGAGACACAGAGAGACAGAGACCTGCTGTATCAAATTCATGGATGTCCTCAAAGCTGGGGGATAAAGCTCATACTTTGGAAGAATCCAAAAACATTTGATACTGTCAGACAGTCTCCTCCTAGAGACTCTCCTCACTAGGTTTTTATGACATTGCTCTATCTTTTCTTTCTACCAGTCTATCCTCTCCTCTTCAATCTCTTTGGTTACACCATCATCTAGGTCCCTTCTCTTAACTATGAGGCTCTGTCCTGAGTCATCTTCTCTATTCTCTCTCTCTCTCTCTCTCTCTCTCTCTCTCTCTCTCTCTCTCTCTCTCTCTCTCTCTTCCTCCTCCTCCTCCTCCTCCTCCTCCTCCTCCTCCTTCTTCTTCTTCTTCTTCTTCTTCTTCTTCTTCTTCTTCTCTATCATCTGGTCAGGTCCCAAGGATTTTATTATCATCTCGGTGCAGATTTCTCCAAGAGCTATATTTCCAACCCAAGTCTCTCTCCTGAGCCCCAGCCTGACGTTACCAATTTCTTCCTGGACGTTTTGAACCTAAGCATTTCCAACTCATCATGTCCAAAATAGCTCATTATCTTTCCCCAAAACCCACCTGTCTTCTCAAATTCTCTATTTCTGGGTAACAGAGTTTGACCCATGGGCAAAGCACATGGCATTTCTGATGGCATCTTCCCATGTGGAGAATTTGGAAGAGCCTACTTTCTGGACAGTTGAAATGACATGTCATAGAAGTGACCCAGAGAAATGGTATCCAACTTAGATGGAAATGGGGGCCACTAAACCACATCAGGATCCCTGCAGGCCACATATTGGCTTAGAAAACCAACTATTAACATTATCTACATTCTATTATATTTTTATTTATTTTGTTAAATATTCCCAATTATATTTTAATACGGTTCTGCTGGCCAGCAACTCTAGTGCAGGCAGCAATGCAGCCTCACATATCTGCCTTAGAGAGACATTAGAATATGGGTAGAAATTCTATAACTGGTTCTAGTCCCCTGACCATGTGTTTAGGAGAAAACTCTTTGATTAGCTGCAAAATCCGCACACTGTCTCAATGACCTTTTCAAATGCACAGGGTCAGAGTCTCCTATCCTTTCACAAAAAATGGTAAAGAACACAACACAGAAGCAAAGGAGAGAGGCCTATTTCATAGGCCAACATTCTGACCTCTGGGGTTGAAGGCCCAAGGCCACCTTCCATTACTGAATTGTGTTTCACTGCATGCTGTGAGGAAAGAAGTCAAACCAAGAGCAAACAGTCAAAGAAAAAATGCCCAAGGCTTTGGTTGCTCATACCTTTTTTGGTGGTTATTCAGTTAGTCTTTTCCTAATCATGTGGATAATAGATTGGAACCAGTTACAGAATGTCTACACATGCTTCAATGTCTCGCTAAGACACATCAGTTCCTTGTCATCTTGATTCTCCCAGAAGTCAGCCCTCCAGCCCCTTCACATGAGGAGACACCATAGAGACGCCCATGCATGTGCTGGACCCTGTCACATCTGTCAAGGCCACCACCATCCTTCCAGACAGCCACGTGGGAACCATGCTCGACTTTTAGCCGACATATGCAATCAGTTGCCAAATCTTGTTGTTTTCACCTTCTCATCTCTCATCCAAGTCTGCTTCTCTCCGTTCACGCAGACAGCTACTACAAAAACTGGGGCCCTCACTGCCCCTTTCCTGGACTATTGAATCAACCTCCTCATTGGTCTCCCTGACTCATCTTTTCCTTCTCCAAGCCTTCCTCAAAACATCGGCCAAGGAGGCACTCACAAAACTTTACTCAAAAACTTCCTTCAGTGGTTTGTTTTTATCTCTAGGATGAAAGACTATGATGATGTCGTAGGCTCTAGCCTACCTTTCCAGCTTTGTTATACATCACCACCCAACATAAACTCTTTTCGGTAATTCATCCAATCTATACCTCATATCCTATACTTTGTCTCCCATCTCTATGCCTTTGCACTGGTTATTCCCCATGCCCGCAATGCTCCTTAGAAGTTCTAGTTTCCTTCTAGCTCAGCCCAAGCAATATCTTCTATGTGAAACCTTTCCTGATCCCAGAGGCTAGTGCTTTCCAAAAATAAATAAATGAATAATGACATTGTATTTCTTTTGTATATATATGTATATATATATATATATATGTACCAAGGCAAAGGGAAAGAGAGAGGATTTAAGAAAATGGGGAATATGGGAAGGAGAAGAGAAACAGGACAAGGCAGAGGAGAGAGAGATTGAAAAGGAAAACACGGAGAGGATGGAGAAGTAAAGAGAAAAAAAGAGAAAGAAAAGAGGAAGAGGATGAGATAAGAGGGGTCAAGGAAAAGAGGGGAAAGGGAGAGAGAGGGAGAAGAAGAGAGGAAAAGAGGAGGAGGAGAAAGGAGGAAGAAGGGGGAAAGAACAGAGAGGAGGAAGAAAATATGTGCATGAGACAAAAAGGAGAAGAGGATGAGAGGAAGAAGAAAAGGGAGCAGGAAAAGAAGAACATAAGAATATGAAAGACAGAGAGGATGAGAAGGAGGAGAGATAAATGAAAAGGAGAAGGATAGGGACAGAGAGAGAGAGTTGGAAGAGAGAGATCTAGAAGACAGAGTATGAGAAAGAGAGATCTAAAGGATGAAAACAGGGAAGGGAAGATGGGGAGGGAGAGGGAGAAGAAAGGAAAAGGTAGAGCAAAGAAAAGAAAGAAAGGGAGAAGACACAGGAGAGGGGAGAAAGTGAACAGGGAAGGAAAGAGCAGGGGAGGACAGAGATAAATGATCATTTTTCTTTTCGTATTTGCTTTCTGCCTAGGTAACAATTGTTGGTCTGAGCTGCCCCAGCCCCCACCTAATGAAAATGATTAGCAGGAGCCAGGCGGCTTCATTTTATGACTCTCCAAACTAAAAAAAAAAAAAAAAAAATCATGCAATTGCAGTCATTAACACTCTGGCCTTCTCGGCACCTTCCCCCAGCGGCAGCAAGAACATCGGCAGAGACTGTAACAACACTGAAGGCCATGGCCCTCCCCATTTTCCCCTAATCTGCCTCCCCCCTCCTCCCTCAAAGAAAAGAGCAGCCTAGGAAGAGGAATTTTATGGGAGTGGGGGAGGCAGGGGAAGGTGGCAGGTCATAGATTCAGCCATTTAAAGCTGTAAGGAATATTAGTCTGTCCCGGGATCATTTAATCATAGATTTCCAGCTGGATAAGACCTCAGAAGGCATTTTGTACAACCTCCTCCTCTTATAGGTGAGGAAACCCCTGTCCAAAAAAAGGCCATTGACTTGCCCAAGATCACACAGGTGCTAAGCAGCAGGGCTGGCCCTTGAACGAAGGTCTCTGACCACAAATGTGGCACTCTCCCACGGAACTCCCGTTTACAGATAAGGAAAATGAGGTCTGGAATTGTGGAGTAATTTGCCCAAGGTGATCCAGGTAATGAGTGATAGAGCCCAAGTATTCCAAACCTGGTCCCTTGTCCCTAAATCCACTATTCTTCCCACCCTACCACAAGGTATCCATCCATCTCCTTTGTCCTTCCACCAAAAGCACAACCAGTCAGCTGAGAATGGTCCCAAACACTAGCACTCAGAAGATCTCCCTCTTTGGGCAGCACTGACTTTGGCCAACCTGGCCTCCTCACTTAAATGTGGCCAGACAGGGAAGACAGAGAGCCATTTTGGCCCTAGCACCTTCTCAATGTACATCCATATCCAGCTCAGCAGCCAGTCAAAATGGCACTCAGTATCCGGATGGGCCGCGGTATAGAACGCTGAGCATCCCTAACAGAGCCAGGCCCCAAAAGTCCATGTCTTCAGGCTCTTCCAATAGCAGGCTCACCAAATCAAACACACACACTCCCAGGGCTGAGACCTCATTGGCCATTCTCCTGTTACACACGGACCTGGAGGGACTTATTTGGACAGTGCAGAGCTGAGGTGAAGGTGAAAAGCTGAATCAATCAGCATCTTGGACAGTTTTAAAGCTCAACCGTCTGGGAGGATGTAACAACAGTTATGTTACTGATGCTGCTTTTTAAAGTTTGCTGTTTGGGGGTTCTTTTGGGGGGGGTTGTTAACGTGTGTTTATAAGTCTTTGTGTTCAGTATTTCCTCTGTGAGAAGGAAATAAATAGCTGTTCCATACCAGATATATTATGTACTGAGTACCTTTTGACTTCACTCTTTAGGGATACTGAACCAAAATCTAAGCTTTAAGTAATCTTCCCTTGGGCCTCCAAAGTAGGGGTGTAAAGAGCCAAAGAGTGTGTGGAGAAGCCTAACCTTTCTCTTTAGAATGCCAGCCCCTCCCCCTCCCCCTCCCCAAGACTGAATCCTATCAATGTATGTGAGAGTCGTCCAGGGCAGAGGGGGACCCTTTGGTCAATGGTTCCAGCACCCTTAGGCCCAGCGGTCATTCTTATTGTGAGATAAGAACAAGCCTGACCTCTCTTCCTCACAGAACTTTTTTTCCTCTTTGCAGGATTTGGATTCCAGAGTGCAGTGAAGAATCAATGCTCCTCCCTAAAAACCATAAATTTAGAGCTGGAAGCGCCCTTAGTTCTGACACTGAGTCCAATTCCCTTGTTTTCCAGATGAGGAAAAGGAAGCCCAGAGTTACCCACTGTCATCATTAGGAAGTTTCTGAGGCAAGATTTGACCACAGTACATCCCAACTCAAGTCCAGCACTTTCTCCACTATGCCACTGAGATTCTCTGATTCTCAAGATGAGAGCAGGAGAGGGAAGCCCCTCCCCCCCCGCCCCCATCCTCCCAGTCCCCCAGGCCACTATACACATTGCTCACTCTGACATAATCTTATTCTTTTTTATCTGAATTCCATGGACAAGGAGTCCCAGCTCCTCATTAATTGCTTCTACTCAGGTCTTTTGTGCCTTCCATTAAGTGAGGAAATGCTGCCTGTAAAATTTTCATTTTAAAAGCCAACTTGTTTGGTTTAGATTGAAATTCCCCTGGCAGGGCCAGCTCAGGGAAACAGACACACATTCATTTCATTAAAGAGAAGGCTTGAGTGAAGATAAAAACAGTAGCTGAAAAACTAGATTTAAAAAAAAAGAGAGAGAGGCAGTTAAAGAAAATAAATAAAAATGAGCCACGCAGGCCCCAGGTTCCATCCTAGGTCTCCTACTGAAAACGGTAAGAGAAAGCAAACTTCTCCAGGGACCCCAGAAATACAGACTCTAATGGAGATTCAATGAGAAGGGAGGGGGCCTCAGGCTTTAGCCAAAAGGGCAGGACCCTTATCCCACCAGACAGCACAGACCAGGGGGATGGGGAGAGTAGAATATACCAGGTGAAGGAACTTGATTGCTTGACAAAGATATTCATTCCCTTTTGCTCTAAGCAAGTCACAACAGACCTCAAATTCCATTTCCAACTGACCAGAGACATGGGCTCCACCTCTGGCTCCCTCCAGCTCTGAGAAGTAAGTCTTTGGCCTTATCTTGCTGGGGTCCCTCCAAGTCTCTTCACCGTGGTACTGCCCTATTTTTTCCCTCAACACTCCCTTTCTAGCTCCCTTTCTATGTGTTATCTTCCTTCATTAGAATGTAAGCTTCCTGAGGGCAGGGACTCTTGCTAGCTTTCCTTAGCATAGTGCCTGGCACACAGGAAGTGCTTGGTTAGTGCTCACTCTATCTGTCTTCATCTACACAGCTATCTCTCCAACTATCTCTCTGTCCATCCATCCATTTAGTCATCCATCTAGCCATCCATCTAGCTATTCATTCATCTGCCATCTAGCTATGCACCTGTCTATCTATCTATCCACCTACCTTTGTGAAAGACACTTTGTAAGGCAGAATATGAGAATCATAGAATCTCAGAATTGGAAGAGGCCTTAGAAGCTGTCTACTCCAATGGGTACCTTCCTAAGAACACCTTCTCAATGGAAAGAACCCTGGATTTGGAGTCAGAGAACAAATGAAGGAGGGGGTCAGACAAGATCTGACTAGTAATCAGACTTCTAAGGTCCCTTCCAGTTCTTTGTAAGTTGGCTTGATCCCAGGATTTGCCTCCAGTCAACTGGACGAGCTTAAAAAACTGTTCTAGTTGGGGTAGGCTTGGTCTGATACTTAACTAGGAATTATATCTGCTCTCTTACCATGAGCATATCCGTACATAAAGAGAGATTCTTCCAAGAATCTCAGACCTTCTGCCCACCTATCCTTACGCCTAATTCTATGATCCTCTGTTTGAACACCTTTACTGACACATAACTCACTACCTGCTGAAACAGCCCAATTCCTCTTTGGGGTAGCTCTCCTTACTAAGAAGTTTTTCCTTACCTGAAGCTTCAGTCTGTCTCTCTGAAATTTTGCTCCTTTGTTCCCAGTTCTGTCCTCCAAAACTAAGCAGAATGAGGCTCAATCATTCTTCTACACAATGACCTTTCAAATACTTGAAGATAGCCTTCATCCTTTCCCCATCTCGTCCTTCTTGATCTTTTTGTTATTGTTGAGTGGTTTCAGTCATGTCTGACTCTTGGTGATCCCATTTGGGGTTTTCTTGCCAAAGATACTGGAGTGATTTGCCATTTCTTTCTCCAGCTCATTTTATGGATGAGGAAACTGAAGCAAATAGGGTTAAGTGACTTGCCCAGGGTCACACAGCTAGCAAGTGTCTGAGGCCAGATTTGAACTCAGAAAGATGTCCTGACCCCAAGCCTGGCGTTCTGTGCACTATGGCGCCACCTACCTGGAAACTGTGACCTAGAGAGGGAAATGAACTTGGCCAAAGTCGCACAAGTAGGAAACAACAAGGATTCAAACCCAGGGCTTCTACCTTGTATCTGGTGCTTTATCTGCTATGCCATGCTGTTTTTCTCCTGCTGAGCTGGTGACAGAACAAGTCTAAAATCCAGAGCCTAGGCCAGGCCTCTATCTGTTTTGTTTTTTCTTTTTAAATGTTTCACTGATGTTCTTTTCTACTCTCACATAACCGTCACTTCCTAATGTCTCTGACCATAGAGCATTCCCTGGTAACTGAGAAGTGCATTCAAGCAAAACCAATCAATACGGTGTCCTCGTCTGCAGAAGCGCACTCCCTTCCCCACTTGTGGTCCATCACCTCTACCTACCTCATCATGAGTCCTGCCGTCTACCTCACCAGTCAATTCTGGCACCTTTCAGTGCTGTTTTCCTTTACATTCTTGTGACCAGTGCAAATTATTCTTCTATTGCTTCTTACTTTGCTCTGTATCAGTTCATAAAAATCTTCCCAAGTTTTTCCGAATTCTTTATATTCCTCATTCCTTATGGCACAATAACATCCCACCGCATTCACAAACTTCAATTTGTTAAACCATTCCCCGGTTCATGGGTACTCACTTTCCTTCCAGTCTTTTGCTAGTACAAACAGGGCTGCTATGAATACTATTATAGCTAGGAGACCTTCCCTCTGTCTTTGGCCTCCTTTGGGTATAAACCTAGAAGTGATATCACTGGGTCAAAATTACTGCCTGTTGGGCCATGGTTGCAAATTGTTTTCCAGAATGGTTAGGAGGAAACAAGTGCCTACTATGTGCCAGGCACTATGCTGCTAAGCACTTTACAAAGGTTATCTCATTTGATCCTTACAACAACCCTGGGTGGTAGATGCTGTTATTATTATCCCCATTTTACAGGTGAGGAAACTGAGGCAAATAGAGGTCAAGTGATTTGCCCATGGTCACACAGCTCGTAAATATATAAGGTCAAATTCGAACTCAGGTCTTCTTGACTCCAAGTCCAGAATTTTAACCAATGCACCACCTAGATGGCTCTGTTAGCTGTGACTAATTCACACCTTCACCAACAATGCATAAGGGTACCTATCTTACCACAGCCCCCTAGCACTTAGTATTTTTGCCTGTTGTCATCTTTTCTAGGCTTTTTCCCACCAAACTGAGTATCTACATACATGTATGCTTCAACACAACGTATATGCACCTATGAATTCATGTGTCCTCATTTCTGCCTGTCCTTCTGCACATATGTGTGTTTATATGTATGTATATGGGGGTAGTGGTGGGGTGGGGCTGTCTAACAGATTAAATCTGAGGTAGAGCTTTTGAGTCCTCAGCAGTCTGAAGTTTTCACCCCTGGATGCCAGTAGACATCCTCTCAAGTCATCTTTTTTTTTAAATAATATTTTATTTTCTTCCCCAGTAAAGGTAATTTTTAACATTCACTTTTTTTTATTTTGAGTTCCAAATTTTTTCTCTCCTCTCACCTCCTCCCTCTCTGAAACAGTAAGCAATTTGATATAGGTTAAAGGTGTTCAATCATGCAAAACATATGTTGTGAAGACATAGACCCAAAGAAAAGAAAAAGCACAAAAAAATACAGAAAGTGAAAAGTAGTATGCTTCAATCTGCATTCAGACTCCATAAGTTCTTTCTCTGGAGGTGGACAGCATTTTTCATCATGAGTCCTTTGGAATTCTCTTAGATCTTTGTTCGATCTTTGCTGACAATAGCTAAGTCATTCACAGTTGATCATTGTGCAATATTGCTGTTACTGTGTACACTGTTCTCCTGGTTCTGCTCACTTCACTTTGCATCAGTTCTTGTAAGTCTTTCCAGGTTTTTCTGAAATCAGCTTGCTCATCATTTCTTACAGAACAAATTACAATCATATCCCACAACTTGATCAGCTATTCCTCAACTGATGGGCATGCCCTCAATTTCCAATTCTTTGCTACCACAAAAAGAGCTGCTATAAATATTTTTGTACAAATATGCACTTTCCTTTTTTTATCTCTTTGGGATACAGACCTAGTAGTGATGTTGCTGGGTCAAAGAGTATGCACAGTTTTATGGCCCATTGGGCATAGTTCCAAATTGCTCTCCAGAATGGTTGGATCAGTTCACAACTCCACCGACAGTGCATTAGTGTCCCAATTTTCCCACATTCCCTCCAACATTTATAAAATTTTCCTAGGGGTGAGATGACAGCTAAGAGTTGTTTTAATTTGCATTTCTCTAATCCACAGTGATTTAGAGCATTTTTTCCTATGCCTATAGATAATTTTGATTTCCTCATCTGAAAACTGCCTCTTCATATCCTTCAACCATTCATCAACTGGGGAGTGACATCCCAAGTTATCATAAGGAGAGTAGAGGTCAGAAACTCCAGGTTCATAGAGAAAGGGCACTGTTCCTGGAGTCAGAGCACCTGGGTTCCTATCCCGCCTGACTCTGACTCTTAGGAGCTGTGGGCAACTACAGTCATTTCCTCTTTCTGTGAGTGTGTCAGAGAGGGGAACTCCAGGTTACGCATATAATCTCTCTGTGACTTAGCTAATAAGTCCTAAGGGGTTGTCCAACTGCACTTAGGTTGTAAATGAATGTTAAGCTTCAGAGGAGGAGTTTGAAACTAGAACTCCTGACTCTAAGCAGCATTCCAGCTATCAGAGTTAATGCCTTTTCCCCAAATAGAAAATAGCAATGTTGATACTTGAACTGCTTACGTCATAGGACTATTTGGAAAGCACTTTCTAATCCTACTCCCTACCTCCCAAGCTATACTGGGACTAAAGGCAAAAAGTCGGTAACAAGGGTAGGAGAAAAGGGTCTTTCCACCAGAATCTCACAGGTTGACAGGAAGGGGGGAGGCAGTGCTACAGGTGTAGCAGAAAAAAAGCACTAGATTTGCAATCAATCTAGAATATGAAAGGAAGTATTGCATAGTGGATAGTGAGGTAGCCTTGAAGCCAAGAAGACTCGGGCTCAAGTCCTACCCTCTGACACATACTGGCCATGAGACCCTGGGAGAGTCACTGAATCTCTCAAGTCTCTGGACGACTCTATAAAACTTTAAATTGCAAAGAAAATGCTGGCCTGTGTTGGTCTAAGGAATTTCCCCATCCAGGAGTTCATACATCCTGTCCCCTAGAATGTAAGCTCCTTGAGGACGGGGTCTATACCTAGTACGGTGTCTGACACAAAGTAGGGGCTTCACAAATGCTTGTTGATGGTAAAAGAACAAAACAATCAAAACTGAATGCTACAAAATTATAATGACCAAGCTTGGCCCCAAAGGAAAGAAATGAGAATGCACCTTCCTATATTTCTTTGCAGAGGTGGGAGACTATGAGTATAGAATACCACCTGTGTCTAACTTTTTTGTTAGCTTAGTTTTTCTGAACTTTTTTTCCTTATGTTTACTCATTATAAGAGATAGGTCTCTGGAAGAAGAAAGGGAGGGATACATCAGGAAATGTAGATGATATAAAAACAAAAGATATCAATAACTTTTTTCAATGCTTGTTCATCATTTAGTGTAATTATTTGTTACTTGGGCAAAGGAATGAAGCTCTTTTAAACTATATACTCCTATCACCTCATTTTACAGACAAAGAAACTGAGGCCCACAATGGCAAAGTGTGCCCAAGATATATCCCACTATTAAGTGTCAAGGACAGGGCTTGATCCAAAGTCTGAAAGCTTCAAAGTTGGTGTTCTTTCCACTCCCCCAAAACTACTTTTTTAGGGGGGAGGCAATTGGAATTAAGTGACTTATCCAGGGTCACACAACTAGTAAGTAGACAGATTTGAACTCAGGTCCTCCTAACTCCAGCACCAGTGCTCTACCCACTGTACCACCTAGCTACCCCCAAAAAACTACTTTTCAAAGTGTCATTATATAAGAGACATTCCCTTCATTATCAGAGTCTCAAATATTTATCTCAATGAGTCTTTCCTACGGAGAGAGTCATCACCTACTGCACAGACAGTTGGAATGGGAAGCGCTTAGGGTATGCCCATGTCAGCCAAAAAAATAAAAAATAAAGACGAGATGTCTAGTGGTTCCTGAAGGGTGATTCTCCCTCATTTCAAAGAGTACATTCTGATTTCTGGGGTTATGGTAGATTCTAGAAGATTCTGTAGGGTCAGTGTATTTCCAGTTGCTTTGCCCCATTATAATTCTTCACAAGATCATTAAAGGCCTTTCTTCAAGCTCACAAGCCTAGGTGTGGTCCAAGACAACATAGCAAAGAGGGAACAAAACTCAAACACTATGTCTGGTTCCCCCAGTAAGCCTATGGAGAGGACACACAGTGAAGAGACACCTCCCTTGAGCTAATTCAAAAGGACAAGTTCAGGGGACCCTAAGAACATGACATTCTAGGATGTGCCCTCTCTCATCCTTCATCTCCAGTCACTTGCCAAAGCAGGTAGGTGGTACAGTAGTTAGATCCCTGGACCTGGAGTCAGGAGGACCCTAGCTCAAATCCAGCCTTCCATGCTTACTAGCTCTGTGACCCTGAGCAAGTCATTTCTCTCAGCCTCAGTTCCCCCATCTATAAAATGGGGATAATAATAGCCCCTACCTCCCAGGGTTGTTCTGAGGATCAAATGAGATAATATTTGTAAAGTACTTTGCAAATCTTAAAATGTTAAGTAATTGCTAGCTATTATTAGGTCTTCTTGATTGTACCCCCAAAACACCTCTACCATTTGACCTCTTCTCTCCACTCACCTGCCCTAGTTCAGCCCCTCAACACCTCCCACCTGGACGCCTGGGCTAAAAGCTGGGGATACAGATAGAGTGGGAGACGGTCTTGGAGGTCAAGGTGCTCACCTTCTAAATGGTGGAGATGACACAGGTAGGAGGGTTCAATTTCTATGCTCTCTCAAGCCTTAGTTTTCCTTGTCGAATAGTTACAAACTGCTGCTAGGCCCACGGACGGGGGCAATCCTCCTGCAGTCAGGAGCCCCTCTGCTCTGGGACCCGAGACTCAGTGACAGGTTTCAGTGCTGGGGTAGCTGAGCTCTGCTGAGAGAAGGGAGGCTTCTTTTCTCATACCAAACAAATGTTTCTTTACACTCCTAACCTACAGTCTCGGAGGTGGGGGAGGGGAGGGGAACGATCTCTAGTCTAGGCTTGGCTCCTAACTAGGATTTTCCCAAAGTAAGGAGCAGAAAGTTGTACATTTTATAATGTGGGAAGGAAGGAAGGAGAGAGGGAGGGAAAGAGGGAGAGAGGGAAGGAGGGAAGGAGGGAGGGAGGGAGGGAGGGAAGGAAGGAAGGAAGGAAGGAAGGAAGGAAGGAAGGAAGGAAGGAAGGAAGGAAGGAAGGAAGGAAGGAAGGAAAGGGAAGGGAAGGAGGGAGGAAGAAAAGGAGGGAGGAAGGAAGACAGTCCTTACTCTCAGGGAGTATGGGTGAAGACAATAGTAAAAGGGAGGTGAAAGGAGAGGCGGGGTGGAGGAGAGAGGAAAGTTTTGAAGTCCAGAAAGTCAAAAGCAGGGCTGTAAGGTGCTGGCCTAGGCCCCTTCACGAAGTGGTCCAATAGGAGAAGGGGGAGGGAGAGGTGCCTTTGAGAGGAATATTCCATGATCAGGAGTAGGATGTTCCCGAGAGAGAGGAAGCCCCAGGTACTGAGGGAAATTTCAGGATGAGAAGGCAATAGAGGCATGATTTTGAAGAGGTAACTATTTATTTTTCCTACACAAAAGAAATATAGAACACCCACAAGACCCACAAGAATACACTGACAGGAACGTTAACAAACAAAATTTAATAACAAAACTACCACTACACTCACCTTTCTTCAAGCTCACAAGCCTAGGTATTGTCCGAGGCAACATAAGAAAGAGGGAACAAAACTCAGCCACTTTGTCTGGTTCTCCAGTAAGCCTATGGAGAGGGCACACAGTGAAGAGACACCTCCCTTGAGCTAATTCAAAAGGACAAGTTATTTATTAAGCACTTATTATGTACCATCATGTTCCGTTTGCAGGTAGGTATTTTTACAATTCACCTCAGATCAGCACTCTCCAAACAATTTCCACCAGGTCCATATCTTCTGGCAAGCCAGCCACAGGCTGAGCTCTTCTATTTATTTGTGGAACCCATTCCAATGCAGAAACTCCCCTTTCACCAGTCAACTCCAATCAACAGCCCAAGATCTCCAGACCTCTCAAAGTCCCAAGGTTCCCTCCCAACCTGAACATACCTATCTCAAGAGCGATGTTTAGTTCCCTATGCTCAGGAAAGGAACACCAAATAGACTCGGCCAGAGGCCCAGGCTCAAGTTGGCTGACTTGAGATCCCTGCTCTAGATGTCATGTTGAAGCGGCCACCCTGCTTCCAAGGCAGGAGAAAGTGTGGCCCCTACTCCTATCCCAAAGGGAAGACTTCCATGCCACATATCATAAAGAGTTGAACAAAGAGAATGAGCCAGAAGCTGGCAATACTCCAAGGAACAACCCAGGGTTTACTATATTTTTCCATAACTCCATATACTTTTAGTGCTAAGATACATGTCATCAGACAAAAGTAGGCAAAGCAATTTTGTACATGCTTCATCCCCATTATTCTTTTCCATTGATTAAATATTTGATGCCCTTAGCAAATAGACCAGGTTGCAGTGGGCACATTTGTCCATATCTCTGATTCTGGAAAGTTACCTGGTATCAGGAGAAGGTTTCAACATTGTCCTTTCTGGGCCTCCTCCAATGTCTTACAGTAGAGTCAAAAGGTCCATATGGCACAGTTTTTAATGGTCTCCTAAATGCCATGCAAAGAGACCCCACAGTCTATAGGGCTCAGCACTTATATAGTCCCACAATGAACAACCTTTAGGAGGACCCATCCCCACCACAGCTGGTAGGCCTAGATATTACAATCACTCCAAAATTTAAGGTTGTGCAAATTCAACAAAGGACATTTTATAAAGTCCTCATAGATCATCACCTGCAAGTGCTTGTAATAATTTGTCACAACATGAGCAAATAAAGAAAAAGGGAAAAAATTAATATTAGAATAAAACAACCAACAAAAATGAAAAATAGAGAAGAAAAGGGGATGGGGGAAGCTGAGCTTTCCTTCTCAGAGGGAAACTCTAATCTGAAATGAGCTTAAAGAACATGTGAGGCTCCCCCATAGCAATTAAGGACCTGGGTTCAATTGGCAGTCACTGCCTCACCTATCAGTGAGAAGCTAAACTTTCCTGGGTACAGATCACTCCATGGTTTCCTACAGCATATAGGGCAACCCCTATGTTTTCCCAAAGGTTCCCTTGCCATGCAAATGCAAAGCTCAGAGTGAATGTAAATAGTAATTGTTTCTGTTTTGGCCAGGAACTCTAAGGGTCTTCCCCTCTCAGATTGATTTTTTTTTTAATTAGGTAAAAGGGACCATTTCTTGGCTCATTTCTTACCTAGCCTTAATCACTGAATGGGTGTTGCCTCAGTCAAAGTAAGAACTCAGAAAGACCTTAGCTTAAAAAGAGCCAAAGTCTCCCACTGCATCTGGGGCCACCTTAGTCATCCTGATCTATATATTGCCTCTGCACCCAGATGGCTCTGGAGGAGAAAGTAAGGCCAGTGACTTTGCACAGCCCTGTCTCACTTAAATCCAATTCAAGTCACAAGTTATGGCATCACCTTCCTGATGTCATGGTCTTCTTCAAAAATGAAGGACAAACAACACCAACAATGACTTTGACCCCACTGTAGGCGGCACTTTGGATAGAGCACCTAGCCTGGAGTCAGGAAAATTAATCTTCATGAGTTCAAATCCAGCCTCAGATACTTGCTAGCTGTGTGACCTTGTACTTTACCCTGCTTGCCTCAGTTTCCTCACATGTAAAATGAGTTGGAGAAGGAAATGGCAAACCACTCTAGTATCTTTGCTAAGAAAACCTCAAAAGGGGTCACAAAAGACACTACTGGAAAAGGACTGAACAACAACAACCACTGCTCTGGAAAACCTCACTAAAGGCACAGGGGAGTTGTGGGTTTGGGGAACATTCACTCTCCATCAAGGAAGAGAATCTTAGGCAAATGGGCTTTGGGCCACCCATTATATAGAGAACCCTTTTTCCATCTAGACTGTGTCTGTGATATTCTCCATGACAGTGACAAACAATTTTGACAAGCAGAGACACCTCCCTGATTTATGCTTCACTTGAGATTGCTAATCAGAGGATCATTGAACAAAATTATCTCAATGGTTACATCTATCAAGAAATTTTGTATAATGTATAATCTTAACATTTGCATGAGAGATATCTTGTTTGAAGAGAGGCTATGGGATAGAGTTTTGCTCTACTGTGGTCCAATGCTTTTTAGTAATCAACATCTTTGTATTTGTCACACCTTTTAGTCGGTTGTGAGAGGGTGAATTCGTGCTCCACTAAAGACAATTGTCTGAAAAAGGCTGATCATTCCCAGTCCACATTCTCATCAAGGATACCCTCTGGATGTGCAGATTACTCTCATAAAGATTTTCATGGAGAGTAGAACTGATGTCTTTAAAAAAAAAAGAGAGAGAAAAGAAAAAAGACTTGTCTGTGATTTTTTTTTCCTCCTTTCTTTGGTTATCTTCCCCTCTTTATGATATCTTGAAATTCCTCTCCTTAATGTTTTCAGAATGGTCACCTGAAGCTTACACATCCCTTAAGTGTGTTAATCAGGCCCTGGAATCCTTCCCGATTCCACCTTTTGAGAGCCACTCCCACTTCCTCATACAGTGCCCTGGGTATGGAAGTGGTGGCGTCACTGTTACTGATGATAAAGAAAGGTCACTTCCAGAAACTGGCAAACCTGTTCCATCTTACATCTTCTTGTTCTCCTTGTTCCAGTTTCATTTGCTTCATGAAAGGCAGTAGAGCAGAGATCAGCAAACCATGGCCTCAGGCCCACTGCTTGTTTTTACATGGCTTTCAAGGTAACCAGGTTTTTTGTTTGCTTGGTGGTTTGTTTTGCTTTGTTTACAAAATCCTTGGTTAGCTCACAAGTCATACATTTAAATGTAAAAACCATTCTTAACTCACAGTCTATACAAAAATTGGTGGCAGGCTAGATTTGGCCCATGGGCCATAGTTTGCCAATGCTACCATGGTACATAGGGAGTGAGACTTGGAGATGGGAAGACCTGAGTTCAAATTCTACCTTTAGACACATACTGTATGACTATACTTTCGTTTCCTCCTCTGTAAAATGGGGGAGAGGAAGACTCAATAGCCTTTAAAAGGTCCTTCCAGGTTTAAATCTATGATCCTATGATCCATACAGCAATAAATCAACAAACATTGGTGAGCACTTACAACATACATGAAGACAAAAATTGAAGCAATCCCTGGCCTCATTGAGCTTACATTCTAACGGGGATGACAACATGTCCATACATTGGTTTTTATATTGGAAGAGAAGGCATTAGCAATTAGTGAGACCAAGAAAAGTGTCTCGTAGAAGATAGCACTTGAGTTGAGTCTAGAAGGAAACCAGAGATTCTAGGAGACAGAGGTGGGGAAGGAGGGTATTCCTGGCATGAAGGACAGGGAGTGCAAAGTCAGAGAGACAAGAGATGTAGCAGTCAGTCAACAAATATTTGTTGTCCGACTCTTCGTGACTACAAAGTGTCAGACACTGTGCTAAGCACTGGGGACACAAAGAAAGGCAGAAGACAATCTTTGTCCTCAAGGAGCTCACACTCTAATGAAGGAGACAACATGCAAACACTATGTATGAACAAGATACAGAGAGGTCCATCTGGGCTAATCTCAGAAGGAAGGCACTAGCATTCCGGATGATCGGCAAAATCTTCTTGTAGAAGATGAGATTTTTGCTGGGACTTTGAAGCAAAGATGAGGGGGAAGAGAATTCCAGACATGAGGAACAGCCAGCAAAAATGCTGTTAGGAGATGGAGTGGTTTTTTTGGGAGATAGAGTATCTTGTTCCAGGAATAGTAAGGCAAAGTATAGAAGGGGTAGAATCTGAATTGAGAGGATGAGGTGTAAAAAAAAAAAAAAAAAAGACTTGAAAGGTAGGAGAGAGATAAGTTATGAAGGGCTTTGAATTCCAAACACAGGATTTTTTAAATATTTTATTCTGAAGGTGATAGGAAGCCACTAGAGTTTATTGAAGAAACTATTATATTGAATCATGGAAAATCACTTAGCTGAGAGGAGAGGAGAGTGAAGAGGGGAAAGACCTGAAGACCAAGCAGCAGGCTATTGCAATAATCCAGGTGTAAGATGATGAGGACCTGCCCCAGGGTAGCAGCAGTATCAGAAGAGAGAAGGGGCCAATTAAGGTAAAATTGACAAGACTCGGCAACAGATTGGACTTAGGCAGTGAGAGAGTAAGGAGTTGAGGATGACATTGAAGCTGCAAGCCCGGATACTGGGAGGATAGTGCTGTTCTCTGTAGTAACCGGGAAGTTCAGAAAAGGGAAAGTTCAGAGAGAAAAACCATGAGCTCCACTTGGAATACGCTGAGTTTAAAATACCCCTGAGACATCCAGTTTAAGACATCCAATAGGAGTTGAAAATGTGAGTCTGGGAGTTAGGAGCAAGCTTAGAGTTAGACAAATAGATCCGAGAAACATCAACATAGAGATGATAAATAACTGAATCTAGGGAATCCAAGAGAGATCACCAAGCAAAATAGTACAGAGGAAGAAGAGGACCCTGGACAGAGCCCTGTGGGACACCTGTAGTTAGTGGGCATGAGCTGGCTAAAGATCCAGCACAGGAGAATGAAAAGAAGCAATCAGATAGCTAAGAAGACAACCAGGAGAAAGCAGTGTCACAAAAACCTAGAATTCTAGGAAAGAGTATCATTAAGAGGAGGATGAATGGCAGTGTCAAAGGCTGCAGAGGAAACAGGAAGGATAAAGATTGAGAAAGAGTCATTAGACTGGGCAATTAAGAGATCCTTGGTAACTTGGAAGAGAGCAGTTTCAGTTAAATGATGAGGTCAGAATCCAGTCTGGAGAGAGTTAAAAAGGGAATGACAGAAAGCAAGTGGAGGCATAAATTGTTGGCATTTTTTTCTAGGAATTTAGTGACAAAAAGGAGAGAGATGAGAATGTAGCTAGTGGGGATGAATGTGATCAAGTGAAAGGTTTTTCTATAGGATGAAACATGGACATGTCCGTAGGCAGTAGGAAAGTAGTCAGTAGACAGGGAGAGATTGAAGACAAGTAAAATAGCATGAGAACATAACATGAGCATGGCAGCTAGGTGGTGCAATGGAGACAGTGCCTGATCTGGAGTCAGGAAGACTCATCTTCCTGAGTTCAAATCTGACCTCAGACACTTACTAGCTGTATGATCCTGGGTAAATCACTTAACCTGTTTACCTCAGTTTTCTTATCTGTAAAATGAGCTGGAGAAGGAAATGGCAAACCACAGCTGTGTCTTTGGCAAGAAAACCCCAAATGGGGTCATGAAGAGTCAGACACGATTGAAAACAACCAAGCAACAAGAAGCTATGTGAATGAAGAGAATGGGATGCTTTGACTTAAATAGAATTCATACCAAGCTCTCTGTGTTCACTTTATCTTCCACTGCTTTGTACTAATTTATAACTCTATGGTCGTTACAGTCCTGTTGTCCCCCTTCAAAGTATTTTGCAGAAAAGCTTGTAGTCTAAACTGGTATTTCCCTTAGCTGCCCTCTCTCTCCATTTAGCAAGGAGAGTTTTTGCTGACTTGAGTGGTTTATGGACTCTTTGGGCCTCCTCATTGTAGTGACTATTTTATAGCAGTTCTCTAAGAAATGGTGGCAATTGAAGTCAATGTCTTTTATTACCCCACTTGTTTAAACAAGTCAAGCTGGAGCTGCTGCAGAGGAAATGCAGTCTGTTCTCTTCATCCTTTCTTCTAATCTGGTGTTGATCTTAACTTCTGCTCTAATTAGTTGATGATCTGACCTGGTTCAGAAATGAGTCCCCCATTTCCTGTCTATTAAGATATGGTCAATGTTATTTTCTGTGATGTTGTTCAGTGATCATCACATGCAGACCCTTCCACCTCTCTTCTGGCAGAAAGTGTTATATATGCAGTTGCAAGACTTAGGAAGGGTTAGTCTCTTTGTCTTTTTCCTCTTGTTTTTTTCATCCTAAACCATTTTTCCAACCTATTTTCTCACTGTTCTCTCCTTTGTCCATATTTACAGTTGAAGTCATCACCTATCAAGATTAATTTGGCTAAATCTGGTGGATGCTGCCAACCTGGTCTTTCCTACCTTTATGGTCTCCTCACTCCCATCATCCCACTTGATGGTACAGTCATACTAGTTTACTTGGTGTTCCTCACACAATGGATAGAGCACTAGATTTGGAGTCAGGAAAATCTCAGTTCAAATCTGGCCTCAGACACTTACTAGGTTGTGTGACCCTGAGAAAGTCACTTCCCTACTGTGCCTCAGGTTTCTTATCTATTAAATATGAATAATAATAGACAGCATGTACTTCCCAGGATTGTTGTAAGGATCAAATGAGATGATACTTGTAAAATTCTCTCCAAATCTTAAAGAGTTCTATAAATGTTGGCTTTGATTATTTCCCACATCCTTCCCTCTGTACTGATTTTCCCTGAATGTCTACAATCATTCCTCACCAATGCCTTTTAACATGCCTATGTTCCTTCAAGATCCAGCTCAAATTTTCCTTCAGCAGGAGGCCTTCCCAGTCCTCCTAGCTACTTGTGCCTTGCCCAGTAAGGTTCTTCTCCTCTCTATGTGTCATGTGTGTAACTATTTTTACATGGTACCTCCGTCAATAAAATGCAAACTCCCTGAGGGCAGGGACTTTCACTTTTGCCTTTATTTGCTTTTATTTTGCCAAACACTGGGCCTGGCTTTTAAGAATTGACTGGATGATTAATCATCAACACCTTCCAAATCCTTAGCTTCTTCACCCTCTGCAAAGATGCCTGAGGCATCCAGTGCAGCTTTCTTCTCCGAACAAGAAGACTCATCACAAGCACTGCAAGGAGAAAAGACCAAGCATCCTATGTTACCTGCGGCCATACGCTGAAGCCTCTTATTCTCTCAAAAAGAGAATGCACAGAAATCGTCCCACCTAGACACTATCCCCTGCACCTGCCCTCTTCTCAGTTGCCTCCCTCTAGGTCCCTTCAGTTGTCTCCCTTCCCACCTTGGCATTTGGCATTGGATTGGCCAAGATAAATAGCCAAACTGGAGCTGAGGATGCATCATTATCCTTTGAATGTTTCTCCTTGGGTGGGAAAGAACAAATGATCTTCAGTTGCCTTTGCAAAAGAGGTTGAGGTTAGACAGTATGAAGAACTTCCCAAGACCAGAGGTGTAAAAGCATCTTGTCTGGACCCAGCTACCAGAAGAGGGCACCACAACCTCAGCCATAGGAACCCGTAGTAGGCTTCCCATTTAGTCTGTGGATGAGATCCCCTGTCACTGGTCAAAATGTCCGGATAACAACTCACACAAATTGGATCCCTTTTATGCAAGGCAGAATCATGGAATCTTAAAATATCGGGGTGGAAGGACAAGAAGATAGTGGATGAACAGGACCTCAGAGGCTATGCTCTTCCTTCTGCAGATGTGAAAACTGAAACCCAGAGAAACTAAGTGACTTCTTGTCTAAGGCTACAAAAGTGGGAAGTGAGAGCAACAGGATGTGAACCCATATCCAGTGACTCCAGAGTCAGGGTTTTTTTTTCCCCCACTGCACCATACTCCCTCCCAATCAGACTCCCCTTTTCTTCAAAACTAGTTCTTCAAGGCTCAATTTCTTAGAACTCAGAAAATCAGAACTAGAGGGAAGAATGTCAGAGCTGGAAGAGAACTTAGAAGGTAGAATATTAAAACATAGAACATTAAGAACTGGAAAGGACCTTAAGACTATTAACAGAACACAGAATGTTAAGAAATGGATGAGACCTTAGAACATGGAATTTTAGAGCTGCAGGATGCCCTAGAACACATTAGAGGTTGGAACAGAGAATGTGAGAGACAGAAGGAATAACATGCCCTGAGAGGCACCACTGCTGAAAGGAAACAAGGGATTCCTCTGATTGGTCCTGTATGACTGGGATTCTTTTTCGATGAATGGTTGACTGAAGCCCAGTATGGCTCATTGCTCATTCCTTGGAAACTATGATAGTGATCTATGTACCAGTTATCTACATGGTCTTGGGACCCTTTTCTTGGGCTTTCTCTCTAGACAGGCTAAGGTACATATCAAATTCCATGGTAAGTACCTCCTTCTGACAAAGATTCGTACTCAAAAGTATGACCAAATTAATTGGGGAGATTATTCAAACAGATCAGGGGATGTCCTAATCAACCCCAGCAGAGGGGGCAGTTGACTTTCGAACCTCATTCTCACCCAAACTAGTCACGGTAGGGAAGAATACACATACACACACACACACACACACTGTTGGGTGCAGAAATACAATTCACTTGATAGGGAAATAGGATGGAAAGGAATGGCAGGAGAAGGAATTGGAGGGAGGATAGATTAAGAGATTCCTCCTAAGCAAAACGATCTTTAAAAATGTATGAAAATATTTATAGTTTGTTGAGGAATGGCAAAGAATGGAAATATGAGGTGATACCCATAAACTGAGGAACTGATGAATGATTTATGGTATATGAATGTGGTAGAATTCTATTGTGCTATAAGAAATAAAGATGATTTCAGAGAAACTTGGAAAGACATACACGAAAACTGATGCAGAGTGAAATGAATAGAACCAGAACAATGCATACAAAAACAACTATGTGGTAAAGACAAGCAACTTCGAAAGAATTAGGAACTTTGATCAGCATAATGACCAACCATGATTCCTGAGGACTAATGATGAAACATGCTACCCACCTCCTGATAGAGAAGTGAAAGACAGAGTGCAGGATGAGACACATTTTTTTGGATGTGGCTAATGCAGGAAATTTGTTTTTCTTGACTATACATGCTTGTAACAAGTTTTTTTATTCCTTCATTCTCATTTAATAGGGAGGGATGGGAGAGGATGATTTTTACTAATTAAAAAAATAAAAGTTTTTTTTTTTAAGAACATAGGCTGTCACAGATGAAGGGGACCTCAGAAACCATCTTGTCCAACCCTCCTGTTGTGTAAATAGGAAAACTGAGGCCCAGAAAGGAAAGGTTGTAGGATAATAGATTTTTAAGTGCAAGGGACCTTAGAAGCTATCTCATCCAACCCACAATTTATAGATGAAGGGGTTAGATTTGATGAGCCCCTTCATTTTAGAAATGAGGAAACTGAAGTTTCAACAGTATGAGTGAATTACCCAGGGTCCCATAGCTAGAAAGCAACTGAGAAGGATTTGAACTCAGGTCTTCCTAACTCCAAGTTGAGATAGAGATCCAAGACACACTCCAAGGTGACAATCTAGACACTATCTCACAGTTCTCCTGACACCCAGCCTGGTCTCCTTCCACCCCACAGCCACCTTTGTAAACTTCAAGGGTGGCCCTCTCTTTCCTACCTCGAGAACTAATTCCCAACATTTTTTTTAACAAATCTCCCCCCATTCCCTTCACGAACATCTGATTTCCTTTCTCTTCCTCCTTAGTCCTCATCTTTTCAAACTGAAAAGGCCTCAGATTTGGAGGCCTTTCTTCTTATCTCTACCACTCTGGCTCCAGGTCCCACCCCCCATATCTCATGCACTGACCACTCTGGGCCTTCACCAGGAGCAGTAAGTTACAAAGAGGCTGGATGTCAGGAGAGACTTCCTAACAATGGTAGCTGTCTAAAAGTGAAATAGGCTGCATTGGGAGACTGCTTTCAAGTACAGGGACTATCTTTTGCCTTTCTTTGTACCCCAGCACTTAACATAGTTCATGACACATAGTAGGCACTTCATAAATGTTTACTGACTGGTGGATTGCCCCTCCTTTGAAGTTTTCAAGGAGAAACTGGAGGATTACTTGTCAGATGCATTATAGTGAGAATTCCTTTCCTGTATGGGCTGGACTATATAGGCACTGAGGTCTCTTCAACTCTCAAATTCTATGATTTGGTAACAGGCTTCCTAAGCTGCTGTATCAAAAATATTCTCAGTTCCCCCTACTTTAAAATGAATCAGTCCATTGTCAGAACCCTTCCCCTGACTGGAAGGGCTGATCAACAGGAAGGAAGACACTGAACAGAGCTAAAGGGGATGAGATAGGATGGGGAGACCATCTTGGACTTCTTCCCAGGCAAAGGCTCTGCCGCACAGAATCACATTATTGTAGAGGTGGAAGACATGTTGGAGGCCATCTAGACTAACCCTCACACAAAAAAGAATCCCCAGCACAGTGCACTTTATGAGCAGGCTTTCAGCCACTGCTTGAAGACATCCAATGAGGGGAAACCGACTACCTCTCCAGGGCAACCCAGTCCACTCACCTTGGACTCATCAATGCTCATTGTGGGGAAAGTTTTCCCGGAAGTGAATCTGCTTATTTGTAACATCTATCCATTGGTCTTAGTTACGCCCTCTGGGGCCAAGCAGAGCAAGATTAACCCCTCTTCTTCTAAGGTCCTTTCCAACTCTAAATCTAGGACCATAGACCTAAAGATGAAAAGGACTTCAGTCTTTTCAATCTAATAAACCCCTACATTTTACAGATAAGGAAACTGAGACCCAGGAAAATTAAGTGATTTGCCGAAGGTCAGAGTATCAAAGTTGGGATGTGAATCCAAGTCTTCTATATCATACTACCTCCAAATACTTGAAGACAGAGGAGGGGGTGGAGAGGGAGGGAGGAAGGAAGGAAAGGAGGAGGAGGGAGGAAGGAGGGAAGGAGGAAAAGGAGGGAGGGAGGGAAAGAAGAAGGAAGGGATGGAGGAAGGAAGGGAGAGAGGAGAAAGAGAACATTTTATTAAGTTCTTACTATGTGCCAAGGACTGCGCTAAGCTCTAGGGATACAAATACAAAAACAAATACAATTCCTACCTTCAATAAACTTACGTTTTAATAGAAAGAGATTACAAAAATAGGGGCTAGTAGCCAAGGAAAAGTATTTTGGTCAGAAAAGCTACAGGGATGGTAAGCAGGGCCGTGAGGGAGAGCAGGCTGAGACCCTTGGAAAGGAAAATGGCTGAACAGACTGGTTTGTGGCTCCAGAACTAGAGGGTTTGGGAGTCTTCACAGGTTCAAGGCACTTTGTCATCCTCGTTGCCCTCCTCTAGACACTCTCCAGCTTATCAATGGCTTCCTATAATATAGTGCTAGAACAGAATGCAGTGCAATGCTTCTAGTCCTGAGATGCATTATCCAGTATCCAGTGAGAAGATCCCAAACCTGGGAGTCAGGAGCGCTAGGCTTCAGTCCTGGTCTTACCGCTAACTTGCTATATGAAAGTCACTTTCCTTCTCTGAGTTTAGTTTCTCCATCTACAAAATGAAAGGACGACATCAGACGGTCTCTAGTCTGGAAAATTCCTTCCACTGCTGACATTCACTGTTCTATGAGGTGAATGCTGATAACAGAGATGGAGTTAGGTGGCTCAGTGGTCAGAGAAGGCTAGGACTTGAACTGGGCTTTGGTTCACATCTAAAGTCTGATATGAATTCTTTGGCCTTGAACAGCTCATTTAATCTTTCTGGGTCTCAGTTTCCTCATATGTAAAATGAGGGGGTTGACCAAATGGAAGAGAAAGGAGAGAGAAGGTACTACAGACCTCAAAACTGGGGGTGAGGGAGAAAACTAAAGAGACCAGAAAGGCTGGGTTCTAGGGACTCCTCCTTTATATCAGCCTACGCCCCAAATCCCAAAGCTACCAGCCAGCGGCAAAGGGGCTTTCTGGGGCCTCTCCCTCAGCTGCTCACCCAGGTGTTTTCCGGCTCCTGAAGCTCTGGAGACTCCACCCAGCACCGGGAAAAGGATATCCAACAGTTAGTGAGAAGCAGCAGGGAGGGAGGAGGTGGCCACCTGGAGGGCATCATTTGACTACAGGAGATACCTGGAACTGGGCTCCAGCCTTCCTGGTTGCAAAATCCATTTGCATGTGAACCAGGGGTTCCCCAGAGCAAAGCTGGGTTCTCCAGAAGGGAATTTACTTTTCCCTATCCTTAGCAGAGAGACAGCCAGAGAGTCAGACTCCCATCTAGACCAGAACTGGCCAATTCTGAGTATCACCTAATATGGCACTGTCTCTCGGGAGTTCATAATGCAGGGGCCAGGATACTAGGATCTTCAGGGACCTTTATTAGTTTATGAGCAACTCCAAAGCAGGAACTGTTTCTCTTTTTCTTTCTTTCTTTTCTTTTTTTTTTTTTTTTTGCCTTTCTTTTTAACCCCAGTGCTTAGCAGAGTGGCTGGAACACAGCAGATACTTAATAAATGCTAATTGACTGATTTACTTGGAGAAGAGAGTCCTTAGAGTGAGTCTGTTGCTTCTTACAGAAGTTTGTTGGGACCCCAGAGGTCCAACTCATACCTGAAAAGGAATTCCTCTCAGCAGCATCTCCGACAAGTCAACATTCAGTTTCCATGTGAAGATCCCTAAGGATGAGGAATTTACCACCAGTACAAGTGGAATTTGGGAGGAAGGGGCCCAGAGGGGCTGCTACATTTCCAAAAGCATTCCACTCTCAGACACATGAGTTCCTCTGGATTTCCCCTTTCCCTGATTCCTTTCCACTCTTCCAAATCCTTCCCATCTCTAATCTCACCTCTTCTGAGAAGCCTTTCATAACTTCTCTAACACACAAAATCAACTCTTCCTCCAGTGACCTTCCATAATATTTATTGTGTGCCTTTCCATGGCCACTTAGCATATCATGGTATTTTTAGTTTCCTCAATCCTTGTGTGTTTACATTGTAAATACCTAATAAGTGTTTATTTACGAAGATGTTACATTCCCATCACAGAATGTAAACTCCTTAAAAGCAGGGAATTTTTCACTTTTGCATTTTGTATCCCCAGTGCCTAGAATACAGTAAGTGCTTAAAAGTGGCTTGTTGACTGGTTGATTAACTGTTTCTTTAATTATCTGGCTTTCCCCCCCAAAAAAAGGCTTTGAACTTTCTGGGAAGGAAAGGACTAGGTCTCCCCAGCAGGTGGAAAACTGGGCCCCCACACACAGTAGGCACTAATTATATGAATGCTGAGAGGTGAGTCTATCCCCATTGCCCCTGAGAAGGCCCACACCTAAAACCCAGTTAATAGAGAGGGATGGATGGATGGTCTCTCCTGCCCTATAGATTGTAGGCATCTTAAAAGCAGGAATTGATGTTTTTGTCTGTATTACACAGTGCTTTGCATATAGTAGATGCTTGTGGTATTGGACTGAATTTAATTGAACATGATTTAGGGAAATGTCTCTGAACAGGCAATAGCTGTGAGAGTTGAGTGGTAGAAGTCACCTGTAATATGAAAGGCCAATGCCTGTGATTGTATATGTATATACATAGATACACAGTATATACACATACATGCATATATGTATATATACATACATGTATGTGTATACTTGTATACATGTATACACATATACATGTGTGTATATAATAAAACATTGCTGTGGAACTTTTACATTTAGAAAATATATCCCTGATGTTGAGTGGGTTATCTCATTTGACTAATCTTCATAACAATCTTGTAAAGTAGGTGCTACAATTATTACCCTCCTTTTGACAGATGAGAAAACTGAGACTCCAGGAAGTGAGGTTTCTTGCCTCATATACCTAGGAAGTGTCAAAAGTTGGTAGCCCCAGTGTGTCCCACTAACCCCAGCTGCCTGACATGATCTACATCGGGAGTGTGTGTATTAAGTGCCTCTCTGTCCCCACACGTACGTGCTGCCTAGCATGTGTGCAACTCCTTAAGACAAACTCGGAGCAAGAACGAATTTAGAGGTTATCTAATACAAGTCCTTCGTTTTACAAATCAGGAAACTGGGACCCAGAGAGATGAAGGGGCTCGCCCTAGGTTTTGAACCCAGGTCCTCTGAATCCTGGATCCTGCAGTCTTTTCCCATTATTCCTCCCCTGTCTCTTCACCCCCACCCCCACAGGCCTCAAAAATGAATGGACGTTGAAGGGACGCCAGGTGTAGACCGAGGCAGCAGCGCCGTGGGCCCGCCCTCCCCTTTCCCCACTTCCTCTTCCTTGTCCCCAAACCCACGTGGAAGCCGTGCCCCACGGGGGCTGGAGGAGCTAGCCCGGCGCCAGAGCCGGGTGGCTTCGGTCAGCAGGGGAGAGGACAGGCCCAGTCCTCGGCCCAACGCCGCTCAGACTCCGGGGCTGGCCGAGGGGAAGAGGGGCGGCGGGGCCGGCTAGGGCAGCTGGTGAGGGACAGGGAGGCGTGTCCGAGGAGGGGCGGGGAAGACCGGCCTGGCCAGAGGAGGGGGAGGAGCAGGAAGGGGCGGTGGCGGCGGCTACCCCGCCTCCCTCCTCCCCAGCCCTGCCCAGCCCAGCCCGGCCCGCCGCCGCCGCCTCCTTCCTCTCCTCCTCCTCCACCTCCTCCTCCTCCTCCCCCTCCTCCTCCTCCTCCTCCTCCTCCTCCTCCTCCTCCTCCTCCTCCTAAAGGGCCGCCGCCACCGCCGCTCCGGCTTTCCGCGTCTTCGAAACCGCCGCCACCTGTCGGGACCTGCCCGCCCCCCGGTATAAAGCCCCGGGGACGAGCCCTGCCCCCCGGAGTCGGACCCCCATGGAGACACTGCTGGGGACAGCGCACGGCCGGGTAGGAAGGTCCCGGCGCGGGTGGGGCGGGTGAAAAGGGGCGGCCGGGGTGATCTGCTCCCCAGCTCGAGCCCGGGGCGCTCCTCCCCAGCTTAGCCGAAGTTGTCCCGAAAGTAGGGACAGAGTCCTGGAGAAGTGAAGGGGGGGTGGGGAGGCGGCGGGACAGCTGTCGTCCATCTCCGGACTGGGCCTGAAGAGGAAGCCGGAGAGAGTCCGGCCCCAGGGTCAGGCCGGGGCCTCCAAAACCCGGAGCGGAGTGGGGGGACCGTCCCCAACCCCCCTGGGCGGGGATTAGTCTGGACCAAACAAGACATTGCTCTTCTTCACCGCTCTCCCCCATCCCCCCC